>NC_091527.1:419942-725656 GCF_041682495.2 Bombus fervidus
CGATTAATACAGCGTGCACTCTGTTCTGCGCGCAAAATGCAGTAATTTGGCGTTTTAAACGTCGAAATATCTCCAACGGGAAGGAAATAACGGTCATTTTTCGTCAAAATCGACGAAAGATCGAGTTTTGCGAGTTGTTTGGCTTGTGTCGACGCTTAATACAGCGTTGCACTATGTTCTGCGCGTAAAATGCAGTAATTTGGGCGTTTTAAACGTCGAAATATCTCCAACGGGAAGGAAATTACGGTCATTTTTCGTCAAAATCGACGAATGATCGAGTTTTGCGAGTTGTTTGGCTTGTGTCGACGCTTAATACAGCGTGCACTATGTTCTGCGCGTAAAATGCAGTAATTTGGGCGATTAAACGTCGGAATATCTCTACGGGGAAGGAAATTACGGTCATTTTTCGTCAAAATCGACGAATGATCGAGTTTTGCGAGTTGTTTGGCTTGTGTCGACGCTTAATACAGCGTGCACTATGTTCTGCGCGCAAAATGCAGTAATTTGGCGATTAAACGTCGAAATATCTCTACGGGAAGGAAATTACGGTCATTTTTCGTCAAAATCGACGAATGATCGAGTTTTGCGAGTTGTTTGGCTTGTGTCGACGCTTAATACAGCGTGCGCTATGTTCTGCGCGTAAAATGCAGTAATTTGGGCGTTTTAAACGTCGAAAAATCTCCCACGGGTAGGAAATTACGTTCATTTTTCGTCAAAATCGACGAATGATCGAGTTTTGCGAGTTGTTTGGCTTGTGTCGACGCTTAATACAGCGTGCGCTATGTTTCTGCGCGTAAAATGCAGTAATTTGGGCGTTTTAAACGTCGAAAAATCTCTGACGGGAAGGAAATTACGGTCATTTTTCGTCAAAATCGACGAATGATCGGGTTTTGCGAGTTGTTTGGCCTGTGTCGACGCTTAATACAGCGTGCACTATGTTCTGCGCGTAAAATGCAGTAATTTGGGCGTTTAAACGTCGAAAAATCTCCCACGGGTAGGAAATTACGTTCATTTTTCGTCAAAATCGAAGAATGATCGAGTTTTGCGAGTTATTTGGCTTGTTTCGACGCTTAATACAGCGTGCACTATGTTCTGCGGGTAAAATGCAGTAATTTGGGCGTTTTAAACGTCGAAATATCTCCAACGGAAGGAAATTACGGTCATTTTTTCGTCAAAATCGACGAATGATCGAGTTTTGCGAGTTGTTTGGCTTGTGTCGACGCTTAATACAGCGTGCACTATGTTCTGCGCGGTAAAATGCAGTAATTTGGGCGATTAAACGTCGAAATATCTCTACGGGGAAGGAAATTACGGTCATTTTTCGTCAAAATCGACGAATGATCGAGTTTTGCGAGTTGTTTGGCTTGTGTCGACGCTTAATACAGCGTGCGCTATGTTCTGCGCGTAAAATGCAGTAATTTGGGCGTTTAAACGTCGAAAAATCTCTCACGGGAAGGAAATTACGGTCATTTTTCGTCAAAATCGACGAATGATCGAGTTTTGCGAGTTGTTTGGCCTGTGTCGACGCTTAATACAGCGTGCACTATGTTCTGCGCGTAAAATGCAGTAATTTGGGCGTTTAAACGTCGAAAAATCTCCCACGGGTAGAAATTACGTTCATTTTTCGTCAAAATCGAAGAATGATCGAGTTTGCGAGTTATTTTGGGCTTGTTTCGACGCTTAATACAGCGTGCACTATGTTCTGCGGGTAAAATGCAGTAATTTGGGCGTTTAAACGTCGAAAAATCTCCCACGGGTAGGAAATTACGTTCATTTTTCGTCAAAATCGAAGAATGATCGAGTTTTGCGAGTTATTTGGCTTGTTTCGACGCTTAATACAGCGTGCACTATGTTCTGCGGGTAAAATGCAGTAATTTGGGCGTTTAAACGTCGAAATATCTCCAACGGGAAGGAAATAACGGCCATTTTTCGTCAAAAGCGACAAATGGTCGAGTTTTGCGAGTTGTTTGGCTTGTGTCGACGCTTAATACAGCGTGCACTATGTTCTGCGCGTAAAATGCAGTATTTGGGCGTTTAAACGTCGAAAAATCTCCCACGGGAAGGAAATTACGGTCATTTTTCGTCAAAATCGACGAATGATCGAGTTTTGCGAGTTGTTTTGGCTTATGCCGACGCTGAATACAGCGTGCACTATGTTCTGCGCGTAAAATGCAGTAATTGGGGCGTTTAAACGTCGAAAAATCTCCCACGGGAAGGAAATTACTGTCATTTTTCGTCAAAATCGACGAATGATCGAGTTTTGCGAGTTGTTTGGCTTGTGTCGACGCTTAATACAGCGTGCACTATGGTTCTGCGCGTAAAATGCAGTAATTTGGACGTTTAAACGTCGAAAAATCTCCCACGGGTAGGAAATTACGTTCATTTTTCGTCAAAATCGAAGAATGATCGAGTTTTGCGAGTTATTTTTCTTGTTTCGACGCTTAATACAGCGTTGCACCTATGTTCTGCGGGTAAAATGCAGTAATTTGGGCGTTTAAACGTCGAAATATCTCCAACGGGAAGGAAATTACGGTCATTTTTCGTCAAAATCGACGAATGATCGAGTTTTGCGAGTTGTTTGGCTTATGCCGACGCTGAATACAGCGTGCACTATGTTCTGCGTGTAAAATGCAGTAATTTGGGCGTTTAAACGTCGAAGTATCTCCAACGGAAGGAAATTACGGTCATTTTTCGTCAAAATCGGACGAATGATCGAGTTTTGCGAGTTGTTTGGCTTGTGTCGACGATTAATACAGCGTGCACTATGTTCTGCGCGCAAAATGCAGTAATTTGGGCGTTTAAACCGTCGAAAATCTCCCACGGGAAGGAAATTACTGTCATTTTTCGTCAAAATCGACGAATGATCGAGTTTTGCGAGTTATTTGGCTTGTTTCGACGCTTAATACAGCGTGCACTATGTTCTGCGGGTAAAATGCAGTAATTTGGGGCGTTTAAACGTCGAAATATCTCCAACGGGAAGGAAATTACGGTCATTTTTCGTCAAAATCGACGAATGATCGAGTATTGCGAGTTGTTTGGCTTGTGTCGACGCTTAATACAGCGTGCGCTATGTTCTGCGCGTAAAATGCAGTAATTTGGGGCGTTTACACGTCGAAAAATCTCCCACGGGTAGGAAATTACGTTCATTTTTCGTCAAAATCGACGAATGATCGAGTTTTGCGAGTTGTTTGGCTTGTGTCGACGCTTAATACAGCGTGCGCTATGTTCTGCGCGTAAAATGCAGTAATTTGGGCGTTTAACGTCGAAAAATCTCTGACGGGAAGGAAATTACGGTCATTTTTCGTCAAAATCGACGAATGATCGGGTTTTGCGAGTTGTTTGGCCTGTGTCGACGCTTAATACAGCGTGCACTATGTTCTGCGCGTAAAATGCAGTAATTTGGGCGTTTAAACGTCGAAAAATCTCCCACGGGTAGGAAATACGTTCATTTTTCGTCAAATCGAAGAATGATCGAGTTTTGCGAGTTATTTGGCTTGTTTCGACGCTTAATACAGCGTGCACTATGTTCTGCGAGTAAAATGCAGTAATTTGGGCGTTTAAACGTCGAAATATCTCCAACGGGAAGGAAATTACGGTCATTTTTCGTCAAAATCGACGAATGATCGAGTTTTGCGAGTTGTTTGGCTTGTGTCGACGATTAATACAGCGTGCACTCTGTTCTGCGCGCAAAATGCAGTAATTTGGGCGTTTTAAACGTCGAAATATCTCCAACGGGAAGGAAATAACGGTCATTTTTCGTCAAATCGACGAAAGATCGAGTTTTGCGAGTGTTTGGCTTGTGTCGACGCTTAATACAGCGTGCACTATGTTCTGCGCGTAAAATGCAGTAATTTGGGCGTTTAAACGTCGAAATATCTCCAACGGGAAGGAAATTACGGTCATTTTCGTCAAAATCGACGAATGATCGAGTTTTGCGAGTTGTTTGGCTTGTGTCGACGCTTAATACAGCGTGCACTATGTTTCTGCGCGTAAAATGCAGTAATTTGGGCGATTAAACGTCGGAATATCTCTACGGGGAAGGAAATTACGGTCATTTTTTCGTCAAAATCGACGAATGATCGAGTTTTGCGAGTTGTTTGGCTTGTGTCGACGCTTAAATACAGCGTGCACTATGTTCTGCGCGCAAAATGCAGTAATTTGGGCGATTAAACGTCGAAATATCTCTACGGGGAAGGAAATTACGGTCATTTTTCGTCAAAATCGACGAATGATCGAGTTTTGCGAGTTGTTTGGCTTGTGTCGACGCTTAATACAGCGTGCGCTATGTTCTGCGCGTAAAATGCAGTAATTTGGGCGTTTAAACGTCGAAAAATCTCCCACGGGTAGGAAATTACGTTCATTTTTCGTCAAAATCGACGAATGATCGAGTTTTGCGAGTTGTTTGGCTTGTGTCGACGCTTAATACAGCGTGCGCTATGTTCTGCGCGTAAAATGCAGTAATTTGGGCGTTTAAACGTCGAAAAATCTCTGACGGGAAGGAAATTACGGTCATTTTTCGTCAAAATCGACGAATGATCGGGTTTTGCGAGTTGTTTGGCCTGTGTCGACGCTTAATACAGCGTGCACTATGTTCTGCGCGTAAAATGCAGTAATTTGGGCGTTTAAACGTCGAAAAATCTCCCACGGGTAGGAAATTACGTTCATTTTTCGTCAAAATCGAAGAATGATCGAGTTTTGCGAGTTATTTGGCTTGTTTCGACGCTTAATACAGCGTGCACTATGTTCTGCGGGTAAAATGCAGTAATTTGGGCGTTTAAACGTCGAAATATCTCCAACGGGAAGGAAATTACGGTCATTTTTCGTCAAAATCGACGAATGATCGAGTTTTGCGAGTTGTTTGGCTTGTGTCGACGCTTAATACAGCGTGCACTATGTTCTGCGCGTAAAATGCAGTAATTTGGGCGATTAAACGTCGAAATATCTCTACGGGGAAGGAAATTACGGTCATTTTTCGTCAAAATCGACGAATGATCGAGTTTTGCGAGTTGTTTGGCTTGTGTCGACGCTTAATACAGCGTGCGCTATGTTCTGCGCGTAAAATGCAGTAATTTGGGCGTTTAAACGTCGAAAAATCTCTCACGGGAAGGAAATTACGGTCATTTTTCGTCAAAATCGACGAATGATCGAGTTTTGCGAGTTGTTTGGCCTGTGTCGACGCTTAATACAGCGTGCACTATGTTCTGCGCGTAAAATGCAGTAATTTGGGCGTTTAAACGTCGAAAAATCTCCCACGGGTAGGAAATTACGTTCATTTTTCGTCAAAATCGAAGAATGATCGAGTTTTGCGAGTTATTTGGCTTGTTTCGACGCTTAATACAGCGTGCACTATGTTCTGCGGGTAAAATGCAGTAATTTGGGCGTTTAAACGTCGAAAAATCTCCCACGGGTAGGAAATTACGTTCATTTTTCGTCAAAATCGAAGAATGATCGAGTTTTGCGAGTTATTTGGCTTGTTTCGACGCTTAATACAGCGTGCACTATGTTCTGCGGGTAAAATGCAGTAATTTGGGCGTTTAAACGTCGAAATATCTCCAACGGGAAGGAAATAACGGCTATTTTTCGTCAAAAGCGACAAATGGTCGAGTTTTGCGAGTTGTTTGGCTTGTGTCGACGCTTAATACAGCGTGCACTATGTTCTGCGCGTAAAATGCAGTAATTGGGGCGTTTTAAACGTCGAAAAATCTCCCACGGGAAGGAAATTACGGTCATTTTTCGTCAAAATCGACGAATGGTCGAGTTTTGCGAGTTGTTTGGCTTATGCCGACGCTGAATACAGCGTGCACTATGTTCTGCGCGTAAAATGCAGTAATTGGGGCGTTTAAACGTCGAAAAATCTCCCACGGGAAGGAAATTACTGTCATTTTTCGTCAAAATCGACGAATGATCGAGTTTTGCGAGTTGTTTGGCTTGTGTCGACGCTTAATACAGCGTGCACTATGTTCTGCGCGTAAAATGCAGTAATTTGGACGTTTAAACGTCGAAAAATCTCCCACGGGTAGGAAATTACGTTCATTTTTCGTCAAAATCGAAGAATGATCGAGTTTTGCGAGTTATTTTTCTTGTTTCGACGCTTAATACAGCGTGCACTATGTTCTGCGGGTAAAATGCAGTAATTTGGGCGTTTAAACGTCGAAATATCTCCAACGGGAAGGAAATTACGGTCATTTTTCGTCAAAATCGACGAATGATCGAGTTTTGCGAGTTGTTTGGCTTGTGTCGACGCTTAATACAGCGTGCACTATGTTCTGCGCGTAAAATGCAGTAATTTGGACGTTTAAACGTCGAAAAATCTCCCACGGGTAGGAAATTACGTTCATTTTTCGTCAAAATCGAAGAATGATCGAGTTTTGCGAGTTATTTTTCTTGTTTCGACGCTTAATACAGCGTGCACTATGTTCTGCGGGTAAAATGCAGTAATTTGGGCGTTTAAACGTCGAAATATCTCCAACGGGAAGGAAATTACGGTCATTTTTCGTCAAAATCGACGAATGATCGAGTTTTGCGAGTTGTTTGGCTTGTGTCGACGCTTAATACAGCGTGCACTATGTTCTGCGCGTAAAATGCAGTAATTGGGGCGTTTAAACGTCGAAAAATCTCCCACGGGAAGGAAATTACGGTCATTTTTCGTCAGAATCGACGAATGATCGAGTTTTGCGAGTTGTTTGGCTTATGCCGACGCTGAATACAGAGTGCACTATGTTCTGCGTGTACAATGCAGTAATTTGGGCGTTTAAACGTCGAAATATCTCCAACGGGAAGGAAATTACGGTCATTTTTCGTCAAAATCGACGAATGATCGAGTTTTGCGAGTCGTTTGGCTTGTGTCGACGATTAATACAGCGTGCACTATGTTCTGCGCGCAAAATGCAGTAATTTGGGCGTTTAAACGTCGAAAAATCTCTCACGGGAAGGAAATTACGGTCATTTTTCGTCAAAATCGACGAATGATCGAGTTTTGCGAGTTGTTTGGCCTGTGTCGACGCTTAATACAGCGTGCACTATGTTCTGCGCGTAAAATGCAGTAATTTGGGCGTTTAAACGTCGAAAAATCTCCCACGGGTAGGAAATTACGTTCATTTTTCGTCAAAATCGAAGAATGATCGAGTTTTGCGAGTTATTTGGCTTGTTTCGACGCTTAATACAGCGTGCACTATGTTCTGCGGGTAAAATGCAGTAATTTGGGCGTTTAAACGTCGAAAAATCTCCCACGGGTAGGAAATTACGTTCATTTTTCGTCAAAATCGAAGAATGATCGAGTTTTGCGAGTTATTTGGCTTGTTTCGACGCTTAATACAGCGTGCACTATGTTCTGCGGGTAAAATGCAGTAATTGGGGCGTTTAAACGTCGAAAATCTCCCACGGGAAGGAAATTACGGTCATTTTTCGTCAAAATCGACGAATGATCGAGTTTTGCGAGTTGTTTGGCTTATGCCGACGCTGAATACAGCGTGCACTATGTTCTGCGCGTAAAATGCAGTAATTGGGGCGTTTAAACGTCGAAAAATCTCCCACGGGAAGGAAATTACGGTCATTTTTCGTCAAAATCGACGAATGATCGAGTTTTGCGAGTTGTTTGGCTTATGCCGACGCTGAATACAGCGTGCACTATGTTCTGCGTGTAAAATGCAGTAATTTGGGCGTTTAAACGTCGAAAAATCTCCCACGGGAAGGAAATTACTGTCATTTTTCGTCAAAATCGACGAATGATCGAGTTTTGCGAGTTGTTTGGCTTGTGTCGACGCTTAATACAGCGTGCACGATGTTCTGCGCGCAAAATGCAGTAATTTGGGCGATTAAACGTCGAAATATCTCTACGGGGAAGGAAATTACTGTCATTTTTCGTCAAAATCGACGAATGATCGAGTTTTGCGAGTTATTTGGCTTGTTTCGACGCTTAATACAGCGTGCACTATGTTCTGCGGGTAAAATGCAGTAATTTGGGCGTTTAAACGTCGAAATATCTCCAACGGGAAGGAAATTAGGGTCATTTTTCGTCAAAATCGACGAATGATCGAGTATTGCGAGTTGTTTGGCTTGTGTCGACGCTTAATACAGCGTGCACTATGTTCTGCGCGTAAAATGCAGTAATTTGGGCGTTTAAACGTCGAAATATCTCCAACGGGAAGGAAATTACAGTCATTTTTCGTCAAAATCGACGAATGATCGAGTTTTGCGAGTTGTTTGGCCTGTGTCGACGCTTAATACAGCGTGCACTATGTTCTGCGCGTAAAATGCAGTAATTTGGACGTTTAAACGTCGAAAAATCTCCCACGGGTAGGAAATTACGTTCATTTTTCGTCAAAATCGAAGAATGATCGAGTTTTGCGAGTTATTTTTCTTGTTTCGACGCTTAATACAGCGTGCACTATGTTCTGCGGGTAAAATGCAGTAATTTGGGCGTTTAAACGTCGAAATATCTCCAACGGGAAGGAAATTACGGTCATTTTTCGTCAAAATCGACGAATGATCGAGTTTTGCGAGTTGTTTGGCTTGTGTCGACGCTTAATACAGCGTGCACTATGTTCTGCGCGTAAAATGCAGTAATTGGGGCGTTTAAACGTCGAAAAATCTCCCACGGGAAGGAAATTACGGTCATTTTTCGTCAAAATCGACGAATGATCGAGTTTTGCGAGTTGTTTGGCCTGTGTCGACGCTTAATACAGCGTGCACTATGTTCTGCGCGTAAAATGCAGTAATTTGGGCGTTTAAACGTCGAAAAATCTCCCACGGGTAGGAAATTACGTTCATTTTTCGTCAAAATCGAAGAATGATCGAGTTTTGCGAGTTATTTGGCTTGTTTCGACGCTTAATACAGCGTGCACTATGTTCTGCGGGTAAAATGCAGTAATTTGGGCGTTTAAACGTCGAAAAATCTCCCACGGGTAGGAAATTACGTTCATTTTTCGTCAAAATCGAAGAATGATCGAGTTTTGCGAGTTATTTGGCTTGTTTCGACGCTTAATACAGCGTGCACTATGTTCTGCGGGTAAAATGCAGTAATTGGGGCGTTTAAACGTCGAAAAATCTCCCACGGGAAGGAAATTACGGTCATTTTTCGTCAAAATCGACGAATGATCGAGTTTTGCGAGTTGTTTGGCTTATGCCGACGCTGAATACAGCGTGCACTATGTTCTGCGCGTAAAATGCAGTAATTGGGGCGTTTAAACGTCGAAAAATCTCCCACGGGAAGGAAATTACGGTCATTTTTCGTCAAAATCGACGAATGATCGAGTTTTGCGAGTTGTTTGGCTTATGCCGACGCTGAATACAGCGTGCACTATGTTCTGCGTGTAAAATGCAGTAATTTGGGCGTTTAAACGTCGAAAAATCTCCCACGGGAAGGAAATTACTGTCATTTTTCGTCAAAATCGACGAATGATCGAGTTTTGCGAGTTGTTTGGCTTGTGTCGACGCTTAATACAGCGTGCACGATGTTCTGCGCGCAAAATGCAGTAATTTGGGCGATTAAACGTCGAAATATCTCTACGGGGAAGGAAATTACTGTCATTTTTCGTCAAAATCGACGAATGATCGAGTTTTGCGAGTTATTTGGCTTGTTTCGACGCTTAATACAGCGTGCACTATGTTCTGCGGGTAAAATGCAGTAATTTGGGCGTTTAAACGTCGAAATATCTCCAACGGGAAGGAAATTAGGGTCATTTTTCGTCAAAATCGACGAATGATCGAGTATTGCGAGTTGTTTGGCTTGTGTCGACGCTTAATACAGCGTGCACTATGTTCTGCGCGTAAAATGCAGTAATTTGGGCGTTTAAACGTCGAAATATCTCCAACGGGAAGGAAATTACAGTCATTTTTCGTCAAAATCGACGAATGATCGAGTTTTGCGAGTTGTTGGCCTGTGTCGACGCTTAATACAGCGTGCACTATGTTCTGCGCGTAAAATGCAGTAATTTGGACGTTTAAACGTCGAAAAATCTCCCACGGGTAGGAAATTACGTTCATTTTTCGTCAAAATCGAAGAATGATCGAGTTTTGCGAGTTATTTTTCTTGTTTCGACGCTTAATACCAGCGTGCACTATGTTCTGCGGGTAAAATGCAGTAATTTGGGCGTTTTAAACGTCGAAATATCTCCAACGGGAAGGAAATTACGGTCATTTTTCGTCAAATCGACGAATGATCGAGTTTTGCGAGTTGGTTTGGCTTGTGTCGACGCTTAATACAGCGTGCACTATGTTCTGCGCGTTAAATGCAGTAATTGGGGCGTTTAAACGTCGAAAAATCTCCCACGGGAAGGAAATTACGGTCATTTTTCGTCAAAAATCGACGAATGATTCGAGTTTTGCGAGTTGTTTGGCGTATGCGACGCTGAATACAGCGTGCACTATGTTCTGCGTGTAAAATGCAGTAATTTGGGCGTTTAAACGTCGAAGTATCTCCAACGGAAGGAAATTACGGTCATTTTTCGTCAAAATCGACGAATGATCGAGTTTTGCGAGTTGTTTGGCTTGTGTCGACGATTAATACAGCGTGCACTATGTTCTGCGCGCAAAATGCAGTAATTTGGGCGTTTAAACGTCGAAAAATCTCCCACGGGAAGGAAATTACTGTCATTTTTCGTCAAAAATCGACGAATGATCGAGTTTTGCGAGTTGTTTGGCTTGTGTCGACGATTAATACAGCGTGCACTATGTTCTGCGCGCAAAATGCAGTAATTTGGGCGTTTAAACGTCGAAAAATCTCCCACGGGAAGGAAATTACTGTCATTTTTCGTCAAAATCGACGAATGATCGAGTTTTGCGAGTTATTTGGCTTGTTTCGACGCTTAATACAGCGTGCACTATGTTCTTGCGGGTAAAATGCAGTAATTTGGGCGTTTAAACGTCGAAATATCTCCAACGGGAAGGAAATTACGGTCATTTTTCGTCAAAATCGACGAATGATCGAGTATTGCGAGTTGTTTGGCTTGTGTCGACGCTTTAATACAGCGTGCGCTATGTTCTGCGCGTAAAATGCAGTAATTTGGGCGTTTACACGTCGAAAAATCTCCCACGGGTAGGAATTACGTTCATTTTTCGTCAAATCGACGAATGATCGAGTTTTGCGAGTTGTTTGGCTTGTGTCGACGCTTAATACAGCGTGCGCTATGTTCTGCGCGTAAAATGCAGTAATTTGGGCGTTTAAACGTCGAAAAATCTCTGACGGGAAGGAAATTACGGTCATTTTTCGTCAAAATCGACGAATGATCGGGTTTTGCGAGTTGTTTGGCCTGTGTCGACGCTTAATACAGCGTGCACTATGTTCTGCGCGTAAAATGCAGTAATTTGGGCGTTTAAACGTCGAAAAATCTCCCACGGGTAGGAAATTACGTTCATTTTTCGTCAAAATCGAAGAATGATCGAGTTTTGCGAGTTATTTGGCTTGTTTCGACGCTTAATACAGCGTGCACTATGTTCTGCGAGTAAAATGCAGTAATTTGGGCGTTTTAAACGTCGAAATATCTCCAACGGGAAGGAAATTACGGTCATTTTTCGTCAAAATCGACGAATGATCGAGTTTTGCGAGTTGTTTGGCTTGTGTCGACGATTAATACAGCGTGCACTCTGTTCTGCGCGCAAAATGCAGTAATTGGGCGTTTAAAACGTCGAAATATCTCCAACGGGAAGGAAATAACGGTCATTTTTCGTCAAAATCGACGAAAGATCGAGTTTTGCGAGTTGTTTGGCTTGTGTCGACGCTTAATACAGCGTGCACTATGTTCTGCGCGTAAAATGCAGTAATTTGGGCGTTTAAACGTCGAAATATCTCCAACGGGAAGGAAATTACGGTCATTTTTCGTCAAAATCGACGAATGATCGAGTTTTGCGAGTTGTTTGGCTTGTGTCGACGCTTAATACAGCGTGCACTATGTTCTGCGCGTAAATGCAGTAATTTGGCGATTAAACGTCGGAATATCTCTACGGGGAAGGAAATTACGGTCATTTTTTCGTCAAAATCGACGAATGATCGAGTTTTGCGAGTTGTTTGGCTTGTGTCGACGCTTAATACAGCGTGCACTATGTTCTGCGCGCAAAATGCAGTAATTTGGGCGATTAAACGTCGAAATATCTCTACGGGAAGGAAATTACGGTCATTTTTCGTCAAAATCGACGAATGATCGAGTTTTTGCGAGTTGTTTGGCTTGTGTCGACGCTTAATACAGCGTGCGCTATGTTCTGCGCGTAAATGCAGTAATTTGGGCGGTTTAACGTCGGAAAAATCTCCCACGGGTAGGAAATTACGTTTCATTTTTCGTCAAAATCGACGAATGATCGGTTTTGCGAGTTGTTTGGCTTGTGTCGACGCTTAATACAGCGTGCACTATGTTCTGCGCGTAAAATGCAGTAATTTGGGCGTTTAAACGTCGAAAAATCTCCCACGGAAGGAAATTACGGTCATTTTTCGTCAAAATCGACGAATGATCGAGTTTTGCGAGTTGTTTGGCTTATGCCGACGCTGAATACAGCGTGCACTATGTTCTGCGTGAAAATGCAGTAATTTGGGCGTTTAAACGTCGAAGTATCTCCAACGGGGAAGGAATTTACGGTCATTTTTCGTCAAAATCGACGAATGATCGAGTTTTGCGAGTTGTTTGGCTTGTGTCGACGATTAATACAGCGTGCACTATGTTCTGCGCGCAAAATGCAGTAATTTGGGCGTTTAAACGTCGAAAAATCTCCACGGGAAGGAAATTACTGTCATTTTTCGTCAAAATCGACGAATGATCGAGTTTTGCGAGTTGTTTGGCTTGTGTCGACGATTAATACAGCGTGCACTATGTTCTGCGCGCAAAATGCAGTAATTTGGGCGTTTAAACGTCGAAAAATCTCCCACGGGAAGGAAATTACTGTCATTTTTCGTCAAAATCGACGAATGATCGAGTTTTGCGAGTTATTTGGCTTGTTTCGACGCTTAATACAGCGTGCACTATGTTCTGGCGGAAAAATGCAGTAATTTGGGCGTTTAAACGTCGAAATATCTCCAACGGGAGGAAATTACGTTCATTTTCGTCAAAATCGAAGAATGATCGAGTTTTGCGAGTTATTTGGCTTGTTTCGACGCTTAATACAGCGTGCACTATGTTCTGCGAGTAAAATGCAGTAATTTGGGCGTTTAAACGTCGAAAATATCTCCAACGGGAAGAAATTACGGTCATTTTTCGTCAAAATCGACGAATGATCGTGTTTTGCGAGTTGTTTGGCTTGTGTCGACGATTAATACAGCGTGCACTCTGTTCTGCGCGCAAAATGCAGTAATTTGGGCGTTTTAAACGTCGAAATATCTCCAACGGGAAGGAAATAACGGTCATTTTTCGTCAAAATCGACGAAAGATCGAGTTTTGCGAGTTGTTTGGCTTGTGTCGAAGCTTAATACAGCGTGCACTATGTTCTGCGCGTAAATGCAGTAATTTGGGCGTTTTAAACGTCGAAATATCTCCAACGGGAAGGAAATTACGGTCATTTTTCGTCAAATCGACGATGATCGAGTTTTGCGAGTTTGTTTGGCTTGTGTCGACGCTTAATACAGCGTGCACTATGTTCTGCGCGTAAAATGCAGTAATTTGGGCGATTAAACGTCGGAATATCTCTACGGGGAAGGAAATTACGGTCATTTTTCGTCAAAATCGACGAATGATCGAGTTTTGCGAGTTGTTTGGCTTGTGTCGACGCTTAATACAGCGTGCACTATGTTCTGCGCGCAAAATGCAGTAATTTTGGGCGTTTAAAACGTCGAAAAATCTCTGACGGGAAGGAAATTGACGGTCATTTTTCGTCAAAATCGACGAATGATCGGGTTTTGCGAGTTGTTTGGCCTGTGTCGACGCTTAATACAGCGTGCACTATGTTCTGCGCGTAAAATGCAGTAATTTGGGCGTTTAAACGTCGAAAAATCTCCCACGGGTAGGAAATTACGTTCATTTTTCGTCAAAATCGAAGAATGATCGAGTTTGCGAGTTATTGGCTTGTTTCGACGCTTAATACAGCGTGCACTATGTTCTGCGGAGTAAAATGCAGTAATTTGGGCGTTTAAACGTCGAAATATCTCCAACGGGGAAGGAAATTACGGTCATTTTTCGTCAAAATCGGACGAATGATCGAGTTTTGCGAGTTGTTTGGCTTGTGTCGACGCTTAATACAGCGTGCACTATGTTCTGCGCGTAAAATGCAGTAATTTGGGCGATTAAACGTCGAAATATCTCTACGGGGAAGGAAATTACGGTCATTTTTCGTCAAAATCGACGAATGATCGAGTTTTGTCGAGTTGTTTGGCTTGTGTCGACGCTTAATACAGCGTGCGCTATGTTCTGCGCGTAAAATGCAGTAATTTGGGCGTTTAAACGTCCGAAAAATCTCTCACGGGAAGGAAATTACGGTCATTTTTCGTCAAATCGACGAATGATCGAGTTTTGCGAGTTGTTTGGCCTGTGTCGACGCTTTAATACAGCGTGCACTATGTCTGCGCGTAAAATGCAGTAATTTGGGCGTTTAAACGTCGAAAAATCTCCCACGGGTAGGAAATTACGTTCATTTTTCGTCAAAATCGAAGAATGATCGAGTTTTGCGAGTATTTGGCTTGTTTCGACGCTTAATACAGCGTGCACTATGTTCTGCGGGTAAAATGCAGTAATTTGGCGTTTTAAACGTCGAAAATCTCCCACGGGTAGGAAATACGTTCATTTTTCGTCAAAATCGAAGAATGATCGAAGTTTTGCGAGTTATTTGGCTTGTTTCGACGCTTAATACAGCGTGCACTATGTTCTGCGGGTAAAATGCAGTAATTTGGGCGTTTAAACGTCGAAATATCTCCAACGGGAAGGAAATAACGGCCATTTTTCGTCAAAAGCGACAAATGGTCGAGTTTGCGAGTTGTTTGGCTTGTGTCGACGCTTAATACAGCGTGCACTATGTTCTGCGCGTAAAATGCAGTAATTGGGGCGTTTTAAACGTCGAAAAATCTCCACGGGAAGGAAATTACGGTCATTTTTCGTCAAAATCGACGATGATCGAGTTTTGCGAGTTGTTTGGCTTATGCCGACGCTGAATACAGCGTGCACTATGTTCTGCGCGTAAAATGCAGTAATTGGGGCGTTTTAAACGTCGAAAATCTCCCACGGGTAGGAATTACGTTCATTTTTCGTCAAAATCGAAGAATGATCGAGTTTTGCGAGTTATTTGGCTTGTTTCGACGCTTAATACAGCGTGCACTATGTTCTGCGGGTAAAATGCAGTAATTTGGGCGTTTAAAACGTCGAAAAATCTCCCACGGGTAGGAAATTACGTTCATTTTTCGTCAAAATCGAAGAATGATCGAGTTTTGCGAGTTATTTGGCTTGTTTCGACGCTTAATACAGCGTGCACTATGTTCTGCGGGTAAAATGCAGTAATTTGGGCGTTTAAACGTCGAAATATCTCCAACGGAAGGAAATAACGGCCATTTTTCGTCAAAAGCGACAAATGGTCGAGTTTTGCGAGTTGTTTGGCTTGTGTCGACGCTTAATTACAGCGTGCACTATGTTCTGCGCGTAAAATGCAGTAATTGGGGCGTTTATAACGTCGAAAATCTCCCACGGGAAGGAAATTACGGTCATTTTCGTCAAAATCGACGAATGATCGAGTTTTGCGAGTTGTTTGGCTTATGCCGACGCTGAATACAGCGTGCACTATGTTCTGCGCGTAAAATGCAGTATTTGGGGCGTTTAAACGTCGAAAAATCTCCCACGGGAAGGAAATTACTGTCATTTTTTCGTCAAAATCGACGAATGATCGAGTTTGCGAGTTGTTTGGCTTGTGTCGACGCTTAATACAGCGTGCACTATGTTCTGCGCGTAAAATGCAGTAATTTGGACGTTTAAACGTCGAAAAATCTCCACGGGTAGGAAATTACGTTCATTTTTCGTCAAAATCGAAGAATGATCGAGTTTTGCGAGTTATTTTTCTTGTTTCGACGCTTAATACAGCGTGCACTATGTTCTGCGGGTAAAATGCAGTAATTGGGGCGTTTTAAACGTCGAAAAATCTCCCACGGGAAGGAAATTACTGTCATTTTTCGTCAAAATCGACGAATGATCGAGTTTTGCGAGTTGTTTGGCTTGTGTCGACGCTTAATACAGCGTGCACTATGTTCTGCGCGAAAATGCAGTAATTGGGCGTTTATAACGTCGAAAATCTCCCACGGGAAGGGAAATTACGGTCATTTTTTCGTCAAAATCGACGAATGATCGAGTTTTGCGAGTTTGTTTGGCTTATGCCGACGCTGAATACAGCGTGCACTATGTCTGCGTGTAAAATGCAGTAATTTGGGCGTTTAAACGTCGAAATATCTCCAACGGGAAGGAAATTACGGTCATTTTCGTCAAAATCGACGAATGATCGAGTTTTGCGAGTTGTTTGGCTTGTGTCGACGCTTAATACAGCGTGCACTATGTTCTGCGCGTAAAATGCAGTAATTGGGGCGTTTAAACGTCGAAAAATCTCCCACGGGAAGGAAATTAACGGTCATTTTTCGTCAAAATCGACGAATGATCGAGTTTTGCGAGTTGTTTGGCTTATGCCGACGCTGAATACAGCGTGCACTATGTTCTGCGTATAAAATGCAGTAATTTGGGCGTTTAAACGTCGAAATATCTCCAACGGGAAGGAAATTACGGTCATTTTTCGTCAAAATCGACGAATGATCGAGTTTTGCGAGTTGTTTGGCTTGTGTCGACGATTAATACAGCGTGCACTATGTTCTGCGGGTAAAATGCAGTAATTTGGGCGTTTAAACGTCGAAAAATCTCCCACGGGTAGGAAATTACGTTCATTTTTCGTCAAAATCGAAGAATGATCGAGTTTTGCGAGTTATTTGGCTTGTTTCGACGCTTAATACAGCGTGCACTATGTTCTGCGGGTAAAATGCAGTAATTTGGGCGTTTTAAACGTCGAAATATCTCCAACGGGAAGGAAATAACGGCCATTTTTCGTCAAAAGCGACAAATGGTCGAGTTTTGCGAGTTGTTTGGCTTGTGTCGACGCTTAATACAGCGTGCACTATGTTCTGCGCGTAAAATGCAGTAATTGGGGCGTTTTAAACGTCGAAAAATCTCCCACGGGAAGGAAATTACGGTCATTTTTCGTCAAAATCGACGAATGATCGAGTTTTGCGAGTTGTTTGGCTTATGCCGACGCTGAATACAGCGTGCACTATGTTCTGCGGGTAAAATGCAGTAATTTGGGCGTTTAAACGTCGAAATATCTCCAACGGGAAGGAAATTACGTTCATTTTTCGTCAAAATCGAAGAATGATCGAGTTTTGCGAGTTATTTGGCTTGTTTCGACGCTTAATACAGCGTGCACTATGTTCTGCGAGTAAAATGCAGTAATTTGGGCGTTTAAACGTCGAAATATCTCCAACGGGAAGGAAATTACGGTCATTTTTCGTCAAAATCGACGAATGATCGAGTTTTGCGAGTTGTTTGGCTTGTGTCGACGATTAATACAGCGTGCACTCTGTTCTGCGCGCAAAATGCAGTAATTTGGGCGTTTTAAACGTCGAAATATCTCCAACGGGAAGGAAATAACGGTCATTTTTCGTCAAAATCGACGAAAGATCGAGTTTGCGAGTTGTTTGGCTTGTGTCGAAGCTTAATACAGCGTGCACTATGTTCTGCGCGTAAAATGCAGTAATTTGGGCGTTTAAACGTCGAAATATCTCCAACGGGAAGGAAATTACGGTCATTTTTCGTCAAAATCGACGAATGATCGAGTTTTGCGAGTTGTTTGGCTTGTGTCGACGCTTAATACAGCGTGCACTATGTTCTGCGCGTAAAATGCAGTAATTTGGGCGATTAAACGTCGGAATATCTCTACGGGGAAGGAAATTACGGTCATTTTTCGTCAAAATCGACGAATGATCGAGTTTTGCGAGTTGTTTGGCTTGTGTCGACGCTTAATACAGCGTGCACTATGTTCTGCGCGCAAATGCAGTAATTTGGGCGTTTAAACGTCGAAAAATCTCTGACGGGAAGGAAATTACGGTCATTTTTCGTCAAAATCGACGAATGATCGGGTTTTGCGAGTTGTTTGGCCTGTGTCGACGCTTAATACAGCGTGCACTATGTTCTGCGCGTAAAATGCAGTAATTTGGGCGTTTAAACGTCGAAAAATCTCCCACGGGTAGGAAATTACGTTCATTTTTCGTCAAAATCGAAGAATGATCGAGTTTTGCGAGTTATTTGGCTTGTTTCGACGCTTAATACAGCGTGCACTATGTTCTGCGGGTAAAATGCAGTAATTTGGGCGTTTAAACGTCGAAATATCTCCAACGGGAAGGAAATTACGGTCATTTTTCGTCAAAATCGACGAATGATCGAGTTTTGCGAGTTGTTTGGCTTGTGTCGACGCTTAATACAGCGTGCACTATGTTCTGCGCGTAAAATGCAGTAATTTGGGCGATTAAACGTCGAAATATCTCTACGGGGAAGGAAATTACGGTCATTTTTCGTCAAAATCGACGAATGATCGAGTTTTGCGAGTTGTTTGGCTTGTGTCGACGCTTAATACAGCGTGCGCTATGTTCTGCGCGTAAAATGCAGTAATTTGGGCGTTTAAACGTCGAAAAATCTCTCACGGGAAGGAAATTACGGTCATTTTTCGTCAAAATCGACGAATGATCGAGTTTTGCGAGTTGTTTGGCCTGTGTCGACGCTTAATACAGCGTGCACTATGTTCTGCGCGTAAAATGCAGTAATTTGGGCGTTTAAACGTCGAAAAATCTCCCACGGGTAGGAAATTACGTTCATTTTTCGTCAAAATCGAAGAATGATCGAGTTTTGCGAGTTATTTGGCTTGTTTCGACGCTTAATACAGCGTGCACTATGTTCTGCGGGTAAAATGCAGTAATTTGGGCGTTTAAACGTCGAAAAATCTCCCACGGGTAGGAAATTACGTTCATTTTTCGTCAAAATCGAAGAATGATCGAGTTTTGCGAGTTATTTGGCTTGTTTCGACGCTTAATACAGCGTGCACTATGTTCTGCGGGTAAAATGCAGTAATTTGGGCGTTTAAACGTCGAAATATCTCCAACGGGAAGGAAATAACGGCCATTTTTCGTCAAAAGCGACAAATGGTCGAGTTTTGCGAGTTGTTTGGCTTGTGTCGACGCTTAATACAGCGTGCACTATGTTCTGCGCGTAAAATGCAGTAATTGGGGCGTTTAAACGTCGAAAAATCTCCCACGGGAAGGAAATTACGGTCATTTTTCGTCAAAATCGACGAATGATCGAGTTTTGCGAGTTGTTTGGCTTATGCCGACGCTGAATACAGCGTGCACTATGTTCTGCGCGTAAAATGCAGTAATTGGGGCGTTTAAACGTCGAAAAATCTCCCACGGGTAGGAAATTACGTTCATTTTTCGTCAAAATCGAAGAATGATCGAGTTTTGCGAGTTATTTGGCTTGTTTCGACGCTTAATACAGCGTGCACTATGTTCTGCGGGTAAAATGCAGTAATTTGGGCGTTTAAACGTCGAAAAATCTCCCACGGGTAGGAAATTACGTTCATTTTTCGTCAAAATCGAAGAATGATCGAGTTTTGCGAGTTATTTGGCTTGTTTCGACGCTTAATACAGCGTGCACTATGTTCTGCGGGTAAAATGCAGTAATTTGGGCGTTTAAACGTCGAAATATCTCCAACGGGAAGGAAATAACGGCCATTTTTCGTCAAAAGCGACAAATGGTCGAGTTTTGCGAGTTGTTTGGCTTGTGTCGACGCTTAATACAGCGTGCACTATGTTCTGCGCGTAAAATGCAGTAATTGGGGCGTTTAAACGTCGAAAAATCTCCCACGGGAAGGAAATTACGGTCATTTTTCGTCAAAATCGACGAATGATCGAGTTTTGCGAGTTGTTTGGCTTATGCCGACGCTGAATACAGCGTGCACTATGTTCTGCGCGTAAAATGCAGTAATTGGGGCGTTTAAACGTCGAAAAATCTCCCACGGGAAGGAAATTACTGTCATTTTTCGTCAAAATCGACGAATGATCGAGTTTTGCGAGTTGTTTGGCTTGTGTCGACGCTTAATACAGCGTGCACTATGTTCTGCGCGTAAAATGCAGTAATTTGGACGTTTAAACGTCGAAAAATCTCCCACGGGTAGGAAATTACGTTCATTTTTCGTCAAAATCGAAGAATGATCGAGTTTTGCGAGTTATTTTTCTTGTTTCGACGCTTAATACAGCGTGCACTATGTTCTGCGGGTAAAATGCAGTAATTGGGGCGTTTAAACGTCGAAAAATCTCCCACGGGAAGGAAATTACTGTCATTTTTCGTCAAAATCGACGAATGATCGAGTTTTGCGAGTTGTTTGGCTTGTGTCGACGCTTAATACAGCGTGCACTATGTTCTGCGCGTAAAATGCAGTAATTGGGGCGTTTAAACGTCGAAAAATCTCCCACGGGAAGGAAATTACGGTCATTTTTCGTCAAAATCGACGAATGATCGAGTTTTGCGAGTTGTTTGGCTTATGCCGACGCTGAATACAGCGTGCACTATGTTCTGCGTGTAAAATGCAGTAATTTGGGCGTTTAAACGTCGAAATATCTCCAACGGGAAGGAAATTACGGTCATTTTTCGTCAAAATCGACGAATGATCGAGTTTTGCGAGTTGTTTGGCTTGTGTCGACGCTTAATACAGCGTGCACTATGTTCTGCGCGTAAAATGCAGTAATTGGGGCGTTTAAACGTCGAAAAATCTCCCACGGGAAGGAAATTACGGTCATTTTTCGTCAAAATCGACGAATGATCGAGTTTTGCGAGTTGTTTGGCTTATGCCGACGCTGAATACAGCGTGCACTATGTTCTGCGTATAAAATGCAGTAATTTGGGCGTTTAAACGTCGAAATATCTCCAACGGGAAGGAAATTACGGTCATTTTTCGTCAAAATCGACGAATGATCGAGTTTTGCGAGTTGTTTGGCTTGTGTCGACGATTAATACAGCGTGCACTATGTTCTGCGGGTAAAATGCAGTAATTTGGGCGTTTAAACGTCGAAAAATCTCCCACGGGTAGGAAATTACGTTCATTTTTCGTCAAAATCGAAGAATGATCGAGTTTTGCGAGTTATTTGGCTTGTTTCGACGCTTAATACAGCGTGCACTATGTTCTGCGGGTAAAATGCAGTAATTTGGGCGTTTAAACGTCGAAATATCTCCAACGGGAAGGAAATAACGGCCATTTTTCGTCAAAAGCGACAAATGGTCGAGTTTTGCGAGTTGTTTGGCTTGTGTCGACGCTTAATACAGCGTGCACTATGTTCTGCGCGTAAAATGCAGTAATTGGGGCGTTTAAACGTCGAAAAATCTCCCACGGGAAGGAAATTACGGTCATTTTTCGTCAAAATCGACGAATGATCGAGTTTTGCGAGTTGTTTGGCTTATGCCGACGCTGAATACAGCGTGCACTATGTTCTGCGCGTAAAATGCAGTAATTGGGGCGTTTAAACGTCGAAAAATCTCCCACGGGAAGGAAATTACTGTCATTTTTCGTCAAAATCGACGAATGATCGAGTTTTGCGAGTTGTTTGGCTTGTGTCGACGCTTAATACAGCGTGCACTATGTTCTGCGCGTAAAATGCAGTAATTTGGACGTTTAAACGTCGAAAAATCTCCCACGGGTAGGAAATTACGTTCATTTTTCGTCAAAATCGAAGAATGATCGAGTTTTGCGAGTTATTTTTCTTGTTTCGACGCTTAATACAGCGTGCACTATGTTCTGCGGGTAAAATGCAGTAATTTGGGCGTTTAAACGTCGAAATATCTCCAACGGGAAGGAAATTACGGTCATTTTTCGTCAAAATCGACGAATGATCGAGTTTTGCGAGTTGTTTGGCTTGTGTCGACGCTTAATACAGCGTGCACTATGTTCTGCGCGTAAAATGCAGTAATTGGGGCGTTTAAACGTCGAAAATCTCCCACGGGAAGGAAATTACGGTCATTTTTCGTCAAAATCGACGAATGATCGAGTTTTGCGAGTTGTTTGGCTTATGCCGACGCTGAATACAGCGTGCACTATGTTCTGCGTGTAAAATGCAGTAATTTGGGCGTTTAAACGTCGAAATATCTCCAACGGGAAGGAAATTACGGTCATTTTTCGTCAAAATCGACGAATGATCGAGTTTTGCGAGTTGTTTGGCTTGTGTCGACGCTTAATACAGCGTGCACTATGTTCTGCGCGTAAAATGCAGTAATTGGGGCGTTTAAACGTCGAAAAATCTCCCACGGGAAGGAAATTACGGTCATTTTTCGTCAAAATCGACGAATGATCGAGTTTTGCGAGTTGTTTGGCTTATGCCGACGCTGAATACAGCGTGCACTATGTTCTGCGTATAAAATGCAGTAATTTGGGCGTTTAAACGTCGAAATATCTCCAACGGGAAGGAAATTACGGTCATTTTTCGTCAAAATCGACGAATGATCGAGTTTTGCGAGTTGTTTGGCTTGTGTCGACGATTAATACAGCGTGCACTATGTTCTGCGCGCAAAATGCAGTAATTTGGGCGTTTAAACGTCGAAAAATCTCCCACGGGAAGGAAATTACTGTCATTTTTCGTCAAAATCGACGAATGATCGAGTTTTGCGAGTTGTTTGGCTTGTGTCGACGATTAATACAGCGTGCACTATGTTCTGCGCGCAAAATGCAGTAATTTGGGCGTTTAAACGTCGAAAAATCTCCCACGGGAAGGAAATTACTGTCATTTTTCGTCAAAATCGACGAATGATCGAGTTTTGCGAGTTATTTGGCTTTTTCGACGCTTAATACAGCGTGCACTATGTTCTGCGGGTAAAATGCAGTAATTTGGGCGTTTAAACGTCGAAATATCTCCAACGGGAAGGAAATTACGGTCATTTTTCGTCAAAATCGACGAATGATCGGGTTTTGCGAGTTGTTTGGCCTGTGTCGACGCTTAATACAGCGTGTACTATGTTCTGCGCGTAAAATGCAGTAATTTGGGCGTTTAAACGTCGAAAAATCTCCCACGGGTAGGAAATTACGTTCATTTTTCGTCAAAATCGAAGAATGATCGAGTTTTGCGAGTTATTTGGCTTGTTTCGACGCTTAATACAGCGTGCACTATGTTCTGCGGGTAAAATGCAGTAATTTGGGCGTTTAAACGTCGAAATATCTCCAACGGGAAGGAAATTACGGTCATTTTTCGTCAAAATCGACGAATGATCGAGTTTTGCGAGTTGTTTGGCTTGTGTCGACGCTTAATACAGCGTGCACTATGTTCTGCGCGTAAAATGCAGTAATTTGGGCGTTTAAACGTCGAAAAATCTCCCACGGGAAGGAAATTACGGTCATTTTTCGTCAAAATCGACGAATGATCGAGTTTTGCGAGTTGTTTGGCTTATGCCGACGCTGAATACAGCGTGCACTATGTTCTGCGCGTAAAATGCAGTAATTTGGGCGTTTAAACGTCGAAATATCTCCAACGGGAAGGAAATTACGGTCATTTTTCGTCAAAATCGACGAATGATCGAGTTTTGCGAGTTGTTTGGCTTGTGTCGACGATTAATACAGCGTGCACTATGTTCTGCGCGCAAAATGCAGTAATTTGGGCGTTTAAACGTCGAAATATCTCCAACGGGAAGGAAATAACGGTCATTTTTCGTCAAAATCGACGAAAGATCGAGTTTTGCGAGTTGTTTGGCTTGTGTCGACGCTTAATACAGCGTGCACTATGTTCTGCGCGTAAAATGCAGTAATTTGGGCGTTTAAACGTCGAAATATCTCCAACGGGAAGGAAATTACGGTCATTTTTCGTCAAAATCGACGAATGATCGAGTTTTGCGAGTTGTTTGGCTTGTGTCGACGCTTAATACAGCGTGCACTATGTTCTGCGCGTAAAATTCAGTAATTTGGGCGATTAAACGTCGAAATATCTCTACGGGGAAGGAAATTACGGTCATTTTTCGTCAAAATCGACGAATGATCGAGTTTTGCGAGTTGTTTGGCTTGTGTCGACGCTTAATACAGCGTGCACTATGTTCTGCGCGCAAAATGCAGTAATTTGGGCGATTAAACGTCGAAATATCTCTACGGGGAAGGAAATTACAGTCATTTTTCGTCAAAATCGACGAATGATCGAGTTTTGCGAGTTGTTTGGCTTGTGTCGACGCTTAATACAGTGTGCACTATGTTCTGCGCGTAATGCAGTAATTTGGGCGTTTAAACGTCGAAATATCTCCAACGGGAAGGAAATTACGGTCATTTTTCGTCAAAATCGACGAATGATCGAGTTTTGCGAGTTGTTTGGCTTGTGTCGACGCTTAATACAGCGTGCACTATGTTCTGCGCGTAAAATGCAGTAATTTGGGCGATTAAACGTCGAAATATCTCTACGGGGAAGGAAATTACGGTCATTTTTCGTCAAAATCGACGAATGATCGAGTTTTGCGAGTTGTTTGGCTTGTGTCGACGCTTAATACAGCGTGCACTATGTTCTGCGCGCAAAATGCAGTAATTTGGGCGATTAAACGTCGAAATATCTCTACGGGGAAGGAAATTACGGTCATTTTTCGTCAAAATCGACGAATGATCGAGTTTTGCGAGTTGTTTGGCTTGTGTCGACGCTTAATACAGCGTGCGCTATGTTCTGCGCGTAAAATGCAGTAATTTGGGCGTTTTAAACGTCGAAAAATCTCCCACGGGTAGGAAATTACGTTCATTTTTCGTCAAAATCGACGAATGATCGAGTTTTGCGAGTTGTTGGCTTGTGTCGACGCTTAATACAGCGTGCGCTATGTTCTGCGCGTAAAATGCAGTAATTTGGGCGTTTAAACGTCGAAAAATCTCCCACGGGAAGGAAATTACGGTCATTTTTCGTCAAAATCGACGAATGATCGAGTTTTGCGAGTTGTTTGGCTTATGCCGACGCTGAATACAGCGTGCACTATGTTCTGCGCGTAAAATGCAGTAATTTGGGCGTTTAAACGTCGAAATATCTCCAACGGGAAGGAAATTACGGTCATTTTTCGTCAAAATCGACGAATGATCGAGTTTTGCGAGTTGTTTGGCTTGTGTCGACGATTCATACAGCGTGCACTATGTTCTGCGCGCAAAAATGCAGTAATTTGGGCGTTTAAACGTCGAAAAATCTAACATGGGAAGGAAATTACTGTCATTTTTCGTCAAATCGACGAATGATCGAGTTTTGCGAGTTGTTTGGCTTGTGTCGACGATTAATACAGCGTGCACTATGTTCTGCGCGCAAAATGCAGTAATTTGGGCGTTTAAACGTCGAAAAATCTCCCACGGGAAGGAAATTACGGTCATTTTTCGTCAAAATCGACGAATGATCGAGTTTTGCGAGTTGTTTGGCTTGTGTCGACGCTTAATACAGCGTGCACTATGTTCTGCGCGTAAAATGCAGTAATTTTGGCGATTAAACGTCGAAATATCTCTACGGGTAAGGAAATTACGGTCATTTTTCGTCAAAATCGACGAATGATCGAGTTTTGCGAGTTGTTTGGCTTGTGTCGACGCTTAATACAGCGTGCACTATGTTCTGCGCGCAAAATGCAGTAATTTGGGCGATTAAACGTCGAAATATCTCTACGGGAAGGAAATTACAGTCATTTTTCGTCAAAATCGACGAATGATCGAGTTTTGCGAGTTGTTTGGCTTGTGTCGACGCTTAATACAGCGTGCACTATGTTCTGCGCGTAAAATGCAGTAATTTGGGCGATTAAAAGTCGAAATATCTCTACGGGGAAGGAAATTACGGTCATTTTTCGTCAAAATCGACGAACGATCGAGTTTTGCGAGTTGTTTGGCTTGTGTCGACGCTTAATACAGCGTGCACTATGTTCTGCGCGTAAAATGCAGTAATTTGGGCGTTTAAACGTCGAAATATCTCCAACGGGAAGGAAATTACGGTCATTTTTCGTCAAAATCGACGAATGATCGAGTTTTGCGAGTTGTTTGGCTTGTGTCGACGCTGAATACAGCGTGCACTATGTTCTGCGTGTAAAATGCAGTAATTTGGGCAATTAAACGTCGAAATATCTCTACGGGGAAGGAAATTACGGTCATTTTTGGTCAAAATCGACGAATGATCGAGTTTTGCGAGTTGTTTGGCTTGTGTCGACGCTTAATACAGCGTGCACTATGTTCTGCGCGTAAAATGCAGTAATTTGGACGTTTAAACGTCGAAAAATCTCCCACGGGTAGGAAATTACGTTCATTTTTCGTCAAAATCGAAGAATGATCGAGTTTTGCGAGTTATTTTTCTTATTTCGACGCTTAATACAGCGTGCACTATGTTCTGCGGGTAAAATGCAGTAATTTGGGCGTTTAAACGTCGAAATATCTCCAACGGGAAGGAAATTACGGTCATTTTTCGTCAAAATCGACAAATGGTCGAGTTTTGCGAGTTGTTTGGCTTGTGTCGACGCTTAATACAGCGTGCACTATGTTCTGCGCGTAAAATGCAGTAATTTGGGCGTTTAAACGTCGAAATATCTCCAACGGGAAGGAAATTACGGTCATTTTTCGTCAAAATCGACGAATGATCGAGTTTTGCGAGTTGTTTGGCTTGCGTCGACGCTTAATACAGCGTGCACTATGTTCTGCGCGTAAAATGCAGTAATTTGGGCGATTAAACGTCGAAATATCTCTACGGGGAAGGAAATTACGGTCATTTTTCGTCAAAATCGACGAATGATCGAGTTTTGCGAGTTGTTTGGCTTGTGTCGACGCTTAATACAGCGTGCACTATGTTCTGCGCGTAAAATGCAGTAATTTGGGCGATTAAACGTCGAAATATCTCTACGGGGAAGGAAATTACGGTCTTTTTTCGTCAAAATCGACGAATGATCGAGTTTTGCGAGTTGTTTGGCTTGTGTCGACGCTTAATACAGCGTGCACTATGTTCTGCGCGCAAAATGCAGTAATTTGGGCGATTAAACGTCGAAATATCTCTACGGGGAAGGAAATTACGGTCATTTTTCGTCAAAATCGACGAATGATCGAGTTTTGCGAGTTGTTTGGCTTGTGTCGACGCTTAATACAGCGTGCGCTATGTTCTGCGCGTAAAATGCAGTAATTTGGGCGTTTAAACGTCGAAAAATCTCCCACGGGTAGGAAATTACGTTCATTTTTCGTCAAAATCGACGAATGATCGAGTTTTGCGAGTTGTTTGGCTTGTGTCGACGCTTAATACAGCGTGCGCTATGTTCTGCGCGTAAAATGCAGTAATTTGGGCGTTTAAACGTCGAAAAATCTCTGACGGGAAGGAAATTACGGTCATTTTTCGTCAAAATCGACGAATGATCGGGTTTTGCGAGTTGTTTGGCCTGTGTCGACGCTTAATACAGCGTGCACTATGTTCTGTGCGTAAAATGCAGTAATTTGGGCGTTTAAACGTCGAAAAATCTCCCACGGGTAGGAAATTACGTTCATTTTTCGTCAAAATCGAAGAATGATCGAGTTTTGCGAGTTATTTGGCTTGTTTCGACGCTTAATACAGCGTGCGCTATGTTCTGCGCGTAAAATGCAGTAATTTGGGCGTTTAAACGTCGAAAAATCTCTGACGGGAAGGAAATTACGGTCATTTTTCGTCAAAATCGACGAATGATCGGGTTTTGCGAGTTGTTTGGCCTGTGTCGACGCTTAATACAGCGTGCACTATGTTCTGTGCGTAAAATGCAGTAATTTGGGCGTTTAAACGTCGAAAAATCTCCCACGGGTAGGAAATTACGTTCATTTTTCGTCAAAATCGAAGAATGATCGAGTTTTGCGAGTTATTTGGCTTGTTTCGACGCTTAATACAGCGTGCACTATGTTCTGCGGGTAAAATGCAGTAATTTGGGCGTTTAAACGTCGAAATATCTCCAACGGGAAGGAAATTACGGTCATTTTTCGTCAAAATCGACGAATGATCGAGTTTTGCGAGTTGTTTGGCTTGTGTCGACGCTTAATACAGCGTGCACTATGTTCTGCGCGTAAAATGCAGTAATTTGGGCGTTTAAACGTCGAAAAATCTCCCACGGGAAGGAAATTACGGTCATTTTTCGTCAAAATCGACGAATGATCGAGTTTTGCGAGTTGTTTGGCTTATGCCGACGCTGAATACAGCGTGCACTATGTTCTGCGCGTAAAATGCAGTAATTTGGGCGTTTAAACGTCGAAATATCTCCAACGGGAAGGAAATTACGGTCATTTTTCGTCAAAATCGACGAATGATCGAGTTTTGCGAGTTGTTTGGCTTGTGTCGACGATTCATACAGCGTGCACTATGTTCTGCGCGCAAAATGCAGTAATTTGGGCGTTTTAAACGTCGAAAAATCTAACATGGGAAGGAAATTACTGTCATTTTTCGTCAAAATCGACGAATGATCGAGTTTTGCGAGTTGTTTGGCTTGTGTCGACGATTAATACAGCGTGCACTATGTTCTGCGCGCAAAATGCAGTAATTTGGGCGTTTAAACGTCGAAAAATCTCCCACGGGAAGGAAATTACGGTCATTTTTCGTCAAAATCGACGAATGATCGAGTTTTGCGAGTTGTTTGGCTTGTGTCGACGCTTAATACAGCGTGCACTATGTTCTGCGCGTAAAATGCAGTAATTTTGGCGATTAAACGTCGAAATATCTCTACGGGTAAGGAAATTACGGTCATTTTTCGTCAAAATCGACGAATGATCGAGTTTTGCGAGTTGTTTGGCTTGTGTCGACGCTTAATACAGCGTGCACTATGTTCTGCGCGCAAAATGCAGTAATTTGGGCGATTAAACGTCGAAATATCTCTACGGGGAAGGAAATTACAGTCATTTTTCGTCAAAATCGACGAATGATCGAGTTTTGCGAGTTGTTTGGCTTGTGTCGACGCTTAATACAGCGTGCACTATGTTCTGCGCGTAAAATGCAGTAATTTGGGCGATTAAACGTCGAAATATCTCTACGGGGAAGGAAATTACGGTCATTTTTCGTCAAATCGACGAATGATCGAGTTTTGCGAGTTGTTTGGCTTGTGTCGACGCTTAATACAGCGTGCACTATGTTCTGCGCGCAAAATGCAGTAATTTGGGCGATTAAACGTCGAAATATCTCTACCGGGAAGGAAATTACAGTCATTTTTCGTGAAAATCGACGAATGATCGAGTTTTGCGAGTTGTTTGGCTTGTGTCGACGCTTAATACAGCGTGCACTATGTTCTGCGCGCAAAATGCAGTAATTTGGGCGATTAAACGTCGAAATATCTCTACGGGGAAGGAAATTACGGTCATTTTTCGTCAAAATCGACGAATGATCGAGTTTTGCGAGTTGTTTGGCTTGTGTCGACGCTTAACACAGCGTGCGCTATGTTCTGCGCGTAAAATGCAGTAATTTGGGCGTCTAAACGTCGAAAAATCTCTACGGGGAAGGAAATTACGGTCATTTTTCGTCAAAATCGACGAATGATCGAGTTTTGCGAGTTGTTTGGCTTGTGTCGACGCTTAATACAGCGTGCGCTATGTTCTGCGCGTAAAATGCAGTAATTTGGGCGTTTAAACGTCGAAAAATCTCTCACGGGAAGGAAATTACGGTCATTTTTCGTCAAAATCGACGAATGATCGAGTTTTGCGAGTTGTTTGGCCTGTGTCGACGCTTAATACAGCGTGCACTATGTTCTGCGCGTAAAATGCAGTAATTTGGGCGATTAAACGTCGAAATATCTCTACGGGGAAGGAAATTACAGTCATTTTTCGTCAAAATCGAAGAATGATCGAGTTTTGCGAGTTGTTTGGCTTGTGTCGACGCTTAATACAGCGTGCACTATGTTCTGCGGGTAAAATGCAGTAATTTGGGCGTTTAAACGTCGAAATATCTCCAACGGGAAGGAAATTACGGTCATTTTTCGTCAAAATCGACGAATGATCGAGTTTTGCGAGTTGTTTGGCTTGTGTCGACGCTTAATACAGCGTGCACTATGTTCTGCGCGTAAAATGCAGTAAATTGGGCGTATAAACGTCGAAATATCTCCAACGGGAAGGAAATACCGGTCATTTTTCGTCAAAATCGACAAATGGTCGAGTTTTGCGAGTTGTTTGGCTTGTGTCGACGCTTAATACAGCGTGCACTATGTTCTGCGCGCAAAATGCAGTAATTTGGGCGTTTAAACGTCGAAATATCTCCAACGGGAAGGAAATTACGGTCATTTTTCGTCAAAATCGACGAATGATCGAGTTTTGCGAGTTGTTTGGCTTGTGTCGACGCTTAATACAGCGTGCACTATGTTCTGCGCGTAAAATGCAGTAATTTGGGCGATTAAACGTCGAAATATCTCTACGGGGAAGGAAATTACAGTCATTTTTCGTCCAAATCGACGAATGATCGAGTTTTGCGAGTTGTTTGGCTTGTGTCGACGCTTAATACAGCGTGCACTATGTTCTGCGCGTAAAATGCAGTAATTTGGGCGATTAAACGTCGAAATATCTCTACGGGGAAGGAAATTACGGTCATTTTTCGTCAAAATCGACGAATGATCGAGTTTTGCGAGTTGTTTGGCCTGTGTCGACGCTTAATACAGCGTGCACTATGTTCTGCGCGTAAAATGCAGTAATTTGGGCGTTTAAACGTCGAAATATCTCCAACGGGAAGGAAATTACGGTCATTTTTCGTCAAAATCGACGAATGATCGAGTATTGCGAGTTGTTTGGCTTGTGTCGACGCTTAATACAGCGTGCACTATGTTCTGCGCGTAAAATGCAGTAATTTGGGCGTTTAAACGTCGAAATATCTCCAACGGGAAGGAAATTACAGTCATTTTTCGTCAAAATCGACGAATGATCGAGTTTTGCGAGTTGTTTGGCCTGTGTCGACGCTTAATACAGCGTGCACTATGTTCTGCGCGTAAAATGCAGTAATTTGGACGTTTAAACGTCGAAAAATCTCCAACGGGTAGGAAATTACGTTCATTTTTCGTCAAAATCGAAGAATGATCGAGTTTTGCGAGTTATTTTTCTTATTTCGACGCTTAATACAGCGTGCACTATGTTCTGCGGGTAAAATGCAGTAATTTGGGCGTTTAAACGTCGAAATATCTCCAACGGGAAGGAAATTACGGTCATTTTTCGTCAAAATCGACGAATGATCGAGTTTTGCGAGTTGTTTGGCTTGTGTCGACGCTTAATACAGCGTGCACTATGTTCTGCGCGTAAAATGCAGTAAATTGGGCGTTTAAACGTCGAAATATCTCCAACGGGAAGGAAATACCGGTCATTTTTCGTCAAAATCGACAAATGGTCGAGTTTTGCGAGTTGTTTGGCTTGTGTCGACGCTTAATACAGAGTGCACTATGTTCTGCGCGTAAAATGCAGTAATTTGGGCGTTTAAACGTCGAAATATCTCCAACGGGAAGGAAATTACGGTCATTTTTCGTCAAAATCGACGAATGATCGAGTTTTGCGAGTTGTTTGGCTTGTGTCGACGCTTAATACAGCGTGCACTATGTTCTGCGCGTAAAATGCAGTAATTTGTGCGATTAAACGTCGAAATATCTCTACGGGGAAGGAAATTACGGTCATTTTTCGTCAAAATCGACGAATGATCGAGTTTTGCGAGTTGTTTGGCTTGTGTCGACGCTTAATACAGCGTGCACTATGTTCTGCGCGCAAAATGCAGTAATTTGGGCGATTAAACGTCGAAATATCTCTACGGGGAAGGAAATTACAGTCATTTTTCGTCAAAATCGACGAATGATCGAGTTTTGCGAGTTGTTTGGCTTATGCCGACGCTGAATACAGCGTGCACTATGTTCTGCGTGTAAAATGCAGTAATTTGGGCAATTAAACGTCGAAATATCTCTACGGGGGAAGGAAATTACGGTCATTTTTCGTCAAAATCGACGAATGATCGAGTTTTGCGAGTTGTTTGGCTTGTGTCGACGCTTAATACAGCGTGCACTATGTTCTGCGCGCAAAATGCAGTAATTTGGGCGATTAAACGTCGAAATATCTCTACGGGGAAGGAAATTACAGTCATTTTTCGTCAAAATCGACGAATGATCGAGTTTTGCGAGTTATTTGGCTTGTTTCGACGCTTGATACAGCGTGCACTATGTTCTGCGGGTAAAATGCAGTAATTTGGGCGTTTAAACGTCGAAATATCTCCAACGGGAAGGAAATTACGGTCATTTTTCGTCAAAATCGACAAATGGTCGAGTTTTGCGTGTTGTTTGGCTTGTGTCGACGCTTAATACAGCGTGCACTATGTTCTGCGCGTAAAATGCAGTAATTGGGGCGTTTAAACGTCGAAAAATCTCCCACGGGAAGGAAATTACGGTCATTTTTCGTCAAAATCGACGAATGATCGAGTTTTGCGAGTTGTTTGGCTTATGCCGACGCTGAATACAGCGTGCACTATGTTCTGCGCGTAAAATGCAGTAATTGGGGCGTTTAAACGTCGAAAAATCTCCCAAGGGAAGGAAATTACGGTCATTTTTCGTCAAAATCGACGAATGATCGAGTTTTGCGAGTTGTTTGGCTTATGCCGACGCTGAATACAGCGTGCACTATGTTCTGCGTGTAAAATGCAGTAATTTGGGCGTTTAAACGTCGAAAAAACTCCCACGGGAAGGAAATTACTGTCATTCTTCGTCAAAATCGACGAATGATCGAGTTTTGCGAGTTATTTGGCTTGTTTCGACGCTTAATACAGCGTGCACTATGTTCTGCGGGTAAAATGCAGTAATTTGGGCGTTTAAACGTCGAAATATCTCCAACGGGAAGGAAATTACGGTCATTTTTCGTCAAAATCGACGAATGATCGAGTATTGCGAGTTGTTTGGCTTGTGTCGACGCTTAATACAGCGTGCACTATGTTCTGCGCGCAAAATGCAGTAATTTGGGCGATTAAACGTCGAAATATCTCTACGGGGAAGGAAATTACAGTCATTTTTCGTCAAAATCGACGAATGATCGAGTTTTGCGAGTTGTTTGGCTTATGCCGACGCTGAATACAGCGTGCACTATGTTCTGCGCGTAAAATGCTGTAATTGGGGCGTTTAAACGTCGAAAAATCTCCCACGGGAAGGAAATTACGGTCATTTTTCGTCAAAATCGACGAATGATCGAGTTTTGCGAGTTGTTTGGCTTATGCCGACGCTGAATACAGCGTGCACTATGTTCTGCGTGTAAAATGCAGTAATTTGGGCAATTAAACGTCGAAATATCTCTACGGGGAAGGAAATTACGGTCATTTTTGGTCAAAATCGACGAATGATCGAGTTTTGCGAGTTGTTTGGCTTGTGTCGACGCTTAATACAGCGTGCACTATGTTCTGCGCGTAAAATGCAGTAATTTGGACGTTTAAACGTCGAAAAATCTCCCACGGGTAGGAAATTACGTTCATTTTTCGTCAAAATCGAAGAATGATCGAGTTTTGCGAGTTATTTTTCTTATTTCGACGCTTAATACAGCGTGCACTATGTTCTGCGGGTAAAATGCAGTAATTTGGGCGTTTAAACGTCGAAATATCTCCAACGGGAAGGAAATTACGGTCATTTTTCGTCAAAATCGACAAATGGTCGAGTTTTGCGAGTTGTTTGGCTTGTGTCGACGCTTAATACAGCGTGCACTATGTTCTGCGCGTAAAATGCAGTAATTTGGGCGTTTAAACGTCGAAATATCTCCAACGGGAAGGAAATTACGGTCATTTTTCGTCAAAATCGACGAATGATCGAGTTTTGCGAGTTGTTTGGCTTGTGTCGACGCTTAATACAGCGTGCACTATGTTCTGCGCGTAAAATGCAGTAATTTGGGCGATTAAACGTCGAAATATCTCTACGGGGAAGGAAATTACGGTCATTTTTCGTCAAAATCGACGAATGATCGAGTTTTGCGAGTTGTTTGGCTTGTGTCGACGCTTAATACAGCGTGCACTATGTTCTGCGCGCAAAATGCAGTAATTTGGGCGATTAAACGTCGAAATATCTCTACGGGGAAGGAAATTACAGTCATTTTTCGTCAAAATCGACGAATGATCGAGTTTTGCGAGTTGTTTGGCTTATGCCGACGCTGAATACAGCGTGCACTATGTTCTGCGCGTAAAATGCAGTAATTGGGGCGTTTAAACGTCGAAAAATCTCCCACGGGAAGGAAATTACGGTCATTTTTCGTCAAAATCGACGAATGATCGAGTTTTGCGAGTTGTTTGGCTTATGCCGACGCTGAATACAGCGTGCACTATGTTCTGCGTGTAAAATGCAGTAATTTGGGCAATTAAACGTCGAAATATCTCTACGGGGAAGGAAATTACGGTCATTTTTCCTCAAAATCGACGAATGATCGAGTTTTGCGAGTTGTTTGGCTTGTGTCGACGCTTAATACAGCGTGCACTATGTTCTGCGCGCAAAATGCAGTAATTTGGGCGATTAAACGTCGAAATATCTCTACGGGGAAGGAAATTACAGTCATTTTTCGTCAAAATCGACGAATGATCGAGTTTTGCGAGTTGTTTGGCTTATGCCGACGCTGAATACAGCGTGCACTATGTTCTGCGCGTAAAATGCTGTAATTGGGGCGTTTAAACGTCGAAAAATCTCCCACGGGAAGGAAATTACGGTCATTTTTCGTCAAAATCGACGAATGATCGAGTTTTGCGAGTTGTTTGGCTTATGCCGACGCTGAATACAGCGTGCACTATGTTCTGCGTGTAAAATGCAGTAATTTGGGCAATTAAACGTCGAAATATCTCTACGGGGAAGGAAATTACGGTCATTTTTGGTCAAAATCGACGAATGATCGAGTTTTGCGAGTTGTTTGGCTTGTGTCGACGCTTAATACAGCGTGCACTATGTTCTGCGCGTAAAATGCAGTAATTTGGACGTTTAAACGTCGAAAAATCTCCCACGGGTAGGAAATTACGTTCATTTTTCGTCAAAATCGAAGAATGATCGAGTTTTGCGAGTTATTTTTCTTATTTCGACGCTTAATACAGCGTGCACTATGTTCTGCGGGTAAAATGCAGTAATTTGGGCGTTTAAACGTCGAAATATCTCCAACGGGAAGGAAATTACGGTCATTTTTCGTCAAAATCGACAAATGGTCGAGTTTTGCGAGTTGTTTGGCTTGTGTCGACGCTTAATACAGCGTGCACTATGTTCTGCGCGTAAAATGCAGTAATTTGGGCGTTTAAACGTCGAAATATCTGCAACGGGAAGGAAATTACGGTCATTTTTCGTCAAAATCGACGAATGATCGAGTTTTGCGAGTTGTTTGGCTTGTGTCGACGCTTAATACAGCGTGCACTATGTTCTGCGCGTAAAATGCAGTAATTTGGGCGATTAAACGTCGAAATATCTCTACGGGGAAGGAAATTACGGTCATTTTTCGTCAAAATCGACGAATGATCGAGTTATGCGAGTTGTTTGGCTTGTGTCGACGCTTAATACAGCGTGCACTATGTTCTGCGCGCAAAATGCAGTAATTTGGGCGATTAAACGTCGAAATATCTCTACGGGGAAGGAAATTACAGTCATTTTTCGTCAAAATCGACGAATGATCGAGTTTTGCGAGTTGTTTGGCTTATGCCGACGCTGAATACAGCGTGCACTATGTTCTGCGCGTAAAATGCAGTAATTGGGGCGTTTAAACGTCGAGAAATCTCCCACGGGAAGGAAATTACGGTCATTTTTCGTCAAAATCGACGAATGATCGAGTTTTGCGAGTTGTTTGGCTTATGCCGACGCTGAATACAGCGTGCACTATGTTCTGCGTGTAAAATGCAGTAATTTGGGCAATTAAACGTCGAAATATCTCTACGGGGAAGGAAATTACGGTCATTTTTCCTCAAAATCGACGAATGATCGAGTTTTGCGAGTTGTTTGGCTTGTGTCGACGCTTAATACAGCGTGCACTATGTTCTGCGCGTAAAATGCAGTAATTTGGACGTTTAAACGTCGAAAAATCTCCCACGGGTAGGAAATTACGTTCATTTTTCGTCAAAATCGAAGAATGATCGAGTTTTGCGAGTTATTTTTCTTATTTCGACGCTTAATACAGCGTGCACTATGTTCTGCGGGTAAAATGCAGTAATTTGGGCGTTTAAACGTCGAAATATCTCCAACGGGAAGGAAATTACGGTCATTTTTCGTCAAAATCGACGAATGATCGAGTTTTGCGAGTTGTTTGGCTTGTGTCGACGCTTAATACAGCGTGCACTATGTTCTGCGCGTAAAATGCAGTAATTTGGGCGTTTAAACGTCGAAATATCTCCAACGGGAAGGAAATTACGGTCATTTTTCGTCAAAATCGACGAATGATCGAGTTTTGCGAGTTGTTTGGCTTGTGTCGACGCTTAATACAGCGTGCACTATGTTCTGCGCGTAAAATGCAGTAATTTGGGCGATTAAACGTCGAAATATCTCTACGGGGAAGGAAATTACGGTCATTTTTCGTCAAAATCGACGAATGATCGAGTTTTGCGAGTTGTTTGGCTTGTGTCGACGCTTAATACAGCGTGCACTATGTTCTGCGCGCAAAATGCAGTAATTTGGGCGATTAAACGTCGCAATATCTCTACGGGGAAGGAAATTACAGTCATTTTTCGTCAAAATCGACGAATGATCGAGTTTTGCGAGTTGTTTGGCTTATGCCGACGCTGAATACAGCGTGCACTATGTTCTGCGCGTAAAATGCAGTAATTGGGGCGTTTAAACGTCGAAAAATCTCCCACGGGAAGGAAATTACGGTCATTTTTCGTCAAAATCGACGAATGATCGAGTTTTGCGAGTTGTTTGGCTTATGCCGACGCTGAATACAGCGTGCACTATGTTCTGCGTGTAAAATGCAGTAATTTGGGCAATTAAACGTCGAAATATCTCTACGGGGAAGGAAATTACGGTCATTTTTCCTCAAAATCGACGAATGATCGAGTTTTGCGAGTTGTTTGGCTTGTGTCGACGCTTAATACAGCGTGCACTATGTTCTGCGCGCAAAATGCAGTAATTTGGGCGATTAAACGTCGAAATATCTCTACGGCGAAGGAAATTACAGTCATTTTTCGTCAAAATCGACGAATGATCGAGTTTTGCGAGTTATTTGGCTTGTTTCGACGCTTAATACAGCGTGCACTATGTTCTGCGGGTAAAATGCAGTAATTTGGGCGTTTAAACGTCGAAATATCTCCAACGGGAAGGAAATTACGGTCATTTTTCGTCAAAATCGACGAATGATCGAGTATTGCGAGTTGTTTGGCTTGTGTCGACGCTTAATACAGCGTGCACTATGTTCTGCGCGTAAAATGCAGTAATTTGGGCGTTTAAACGTCGAAATATCTCCAACGGGAAGGAAATTACAGTCATTTTTCGTCAAAATCGACGAATGATCGAGTTTTGCGAGTTGTTTGGCCTGTGTCGACGCTTAATACAGCGTGCACTATGTTCTGCGCGTAAAATGCAGTAATTTGGACGTTTAAACGTCGAAAAATCTCCAACGGGTAGGAAATTACGTTCATTTTTCGTCAAAATCGAAGAATGATCGAGTTTTGCGAGTTATTTTTCTTATTTCGACGCTTAATACAGCGTGCACTATGTTCTGCGGGTAAAATGCAGTAATTTGGGCGTTTAAACGTCGAAATATCTCCAACGGGAAGGAAATTACGGTCATTTTTCGTCAAAATCGACGAATGATCGAGTTTTGCGAGTTGTTTGGCTTGTGTCGACGCTTAATACAGCGTGCACTATGTTCTGCGCGTAAAATGCAGTAATTTGGGCGTTTAAACGTCGAAATATCTCCAACGGGAAGGAAATTACGGTCATTTTTCGTCAAAATCGACGAATGATCGAGTTTTGCGAGTTGTTTGGCTTGTGTCGACGCTTAATACAGCGTGCACTATGTTCTGCGCGTAAAATGCAGTAATTTGGGCGATTAAACGTCGAAATATCTCTACGGGGAAGGAAATTACGGTCATTTTTCGTCAAAATCGACGAATGATCGAGTTTTGCGAGTTGTTTGGCTTGTGTCGACGCTTAATACAGCGTGCACTATGTTCTGCGCGCAAAATGCAGTAATTTGGGCGATTAAACGTCGAAATATCTCTACGGGGAAGGAAATTACAGTCATTTTTCGTCAAAATCGACGAATGATCGAGTTTTGCGAGTTGTTTGGCTTATGCCGACGCTGAATACAGCGTGCACTATGTTCTGCGTGTAAAATGCAGTAATTTGGGCAATTAAACGTCGAAATATCTCTACGGGGAAGGAAATTACGGTCATTTTTCGTCAAAATCGACAAATGGTCGAGTTTTGCGTGTTGTTTGGCTTGTGTCGACGCTTAATACAGCGTGCACTATGTTCTGCGCGTAAAATGCAGTAATTGGGGCGTTTAAACGTCGAAAAATCTCCCACGGGAAGGAAATTACGGTCATTTTTCGTCAAAATCGACGAATGATCGAGTTTTGCGAGTTGTTTGGCTTATGCCGACGCTGAATACAGCGTGCACTATGTTCTGCGTGTAAAATGCAGTAATTTGGGCGTTTAAACGTCGAAAAATCTCCCACGGGAAGGAAATTACTGTCATTTTTCGTCAAAATCGACGAATGATCGAGTTTTGCGAGTTATTTGGCTTGTTTCGACGCTTAATACAGCGTGCACTATGTTCTGCGGGTAAAATGCAGTAATTTGGGCGTTTAAACGTCGAAATATCTCCAACGGGAAGGAAATTACGGTCATTTTTCGTCAAAATCGACGAATGATCGAGTATTGCGAGTTGTTTGGCTTGTGTCGACGCTTAATACAGCGTGCACTATGTTCTGCGCGTAAAATGCAGTAATTTGGGCGTTTAAAACGTCGAAATATCTCCAACGGGAAGGAAATTACAGTCATTTTTCGTCAAAATCGACGAATGATCGAGTTTTGCGAGTTGTTTGGCCTGTGTCGACGCTTAATACAGCGTGCACTATGTTCTGCGCGTAAAATGCAGTAATTTGGACGTTTAAATGTCGAAAAATCTCCCACGGGTAGGAAATTACGTTCATTTTTCGTCAAAATCGAAGAATGATCGAGTTTTGCGAGTTATTTTTCTTATATCGACGCTTAATACAGCGTGCACTATGTTCTGCGCGTAAAATGCAGTAATTGGGGCGTTTAAACGTCGAAAAATCTCCCACGGGAAGGAAATTACGGTCATTTTTCGTCAAAATCGACGAATGATCGAGTTTTGCGAGTTGTTTGGCTTATGCCGACGCTGAATACAGCGTGCACTATGTTCTGCGTGTAAAATGCAGTAATTTGGGCAATTACACGTCGAAATATCTCTACGGGGAAGGAAATTACGGTCATTTTTCCTCAAAATCGACGAATGATCGAGTTTTGCGAGTTGTTTGGCTTGTGTCGACGCTTAATACAGCGTGCACTATGTTCTGCGCGCAAAATGCAGTAATTTGGGCGATTAAACGTCGAAATATCTCTACGGGGAAGGAAATTACAGTCATTTTTCGTCAAAATCGACGAATGATCGAGTTTTGCGAGTTGTTTGGCTTATGCCGACGCTGAATACAGCGTGCACTATGTTCTGCGCGTAAAATGCAGTAATTGGGGCGTTTAAACGTCGAAAAATCTCCCACGGGAAGGAAATTACGGTCATTTTTCGTCAAAATCGACGAATGATCGAGTTTTGCGAGTTGTTTGGCTTATGCCGACGCTGAATACAGCGTGCACTATGTTCTGCGTGTAAAATGCAGTAATTTGGGCAATTAAACGTCGAAATATCTCTACGGGGAAGGAAATTACGGTCATTTTTCGTCAAAATCGACGAATGATCGAGTTTTGCGAGTTGTTTGGCTTGTGTCGACGCTTAATACAGCGTGCACTATGTTCTGCGCGCAAAATGCAGTAATTTGGGCGATTAAACGTCGAAATATCTCTACGGGGAAGGAAATTACAGTCATTTTTCGTCAAAATCGACGAATGATCGAGTTTTGCGAGTTGTTTGGCTTATGCCGACGCTGAATACAGCGTGCACTATGTTCTGCGCGTAAAATGCAGTAATTGGGGCGTTTAAACGTCGAAAAATCTCCCACGGGAAGGAAATTACGGTCATTTTTCGTCAAAATCGACGAATGATCGAGTTTTGCGAGTTGTTTGGCTTATGCCGACGCTGAATACAGCGTGCACTATGTTCTGCGTGTAAAATGCAGTAATTTGGGCAATTAAACGTCGAAATATCTCTACGGGGAAGGAAATTACGGTCATTTTTCCTCAAAATCGACGAATGATCGAGTTTTGCGAGTTGTTTGGCTTGTGTCGACGCTTAATACAGCGTGCACTATGTTCTGCGCGCAAAATGCAGTAATTTGGGCGATTAAACGTCGAAATATCTCTACGGGGAAGGAAATTACAGTCATTTTTCGTCAAAATCGACGAATGATCGAGTTTTGCGAGTTGTTTGGCTTATGCCGACGCTGAATACAGCGTGCACTATGTTCTGCGCGTAAAATGCTGTAATTGGGGCGTTTAAACGTCGAAAAATCTCCCACGGGAAGGAAATTACGGTCATTTTTCGTCAAAATCGACGAATGATCGAGTTTTGCGAGTTGTTTGGCTTATGCCGACGCTGAATACAGCGTGCACTATGTTCTGCGTGTAAAATGCAGTAATTTGGGCAATTAAACGTCGAAATATCTCTACGGGGAAGGAAATTACGGTCATTTTTGGTCAAAATCGACGAATGATCGAGTTTTGCGAGTTGTTTGGCTTGTGTCGACGCTTAATACAGCGTGCACTATGTTCTGCGCGTAAAATGCAGTAATTTGGACGTTTAAACGTCGAAAAATCTCCCACGGGTAGGAAATTACGTTCATTTTTCGTCAAAATCGAAGAATGATCGAGTTTTGCGAGTTATTTTTCTTATTTCGACGCTTAATACAGCGTGCACTATGTTCTGCGGGTAAAATGCAGTAATTTGGGCGTTTAAACGTCGAAATATCTCCAACAGGAAGGAAATTACGGTCATTTTTCGTCAAAATCGACAAATGGTCGAGTTTTGCGAGTTGTTTGGCTTGTGTCGACGCTTAATACAGCGTGCACTATGTTCTGCGCGTAAAATGCAGTAATTTGGGCGTTTTAAACGTCGAAATATCTCCAACGGAAGGAAATTACGGTCATTTTTCGTCAAAATCGACGAATGATCGAGTTTTGCGAGTTGTTTGGCTTGTGTCGACGCTTAATACAGCGTGCACTATGTTCTGCGCGTAAAATGCAGTAATTTGGGCGATTAAACGTCGAAATATCTCTACGGGGAAGGAAATTACGGTCATTTTTCGTCAAAATCGACGAATGATCGAGTTTTGCGAGTTGTTTGGCTTGTGTCGACGCTTAATACAGCGTGCACTATGTTCTGCGCGCAAAATGCAGTAATTTGGGCGATTAACGTCGAAATATCTCTACGGGGAAGGAAATTACAGTCATTTTTCGTCAAAATCGACGAATGATCGAGTTTTGCGAGTTGTTTGGCTTATGCCGACGCTGAATACAGCGTGCACTATGTTCTGCGCGTAAAAATGCAGTAATTGGGGCGTTTAAAACGTCGAAAAATCTCCCACGGGAAGGAAATTACGGTCATTTTTCGTCAAATCGACGAATGATCGAGTTTTGCGAGTTGTTTGGCTTATGCCGACGCTGAATACAGCGTGCACTATGTTCTGCGTGTAAAATGCAGTAATTTGGGCAATTAAACGTCCGAAATATCTCTACGGGGAAGGAAATTACGGTCATTTTTCCTCAAATCGACGAATGATCGAGTTTTGCGAGTTGTTTGGCTTGTGTCGACGCTTAATACAGCGTGCACTATGTTCTGCGCGTAAAAATGCAGTAATTTGGACGTTTAAACGTCGAAAAATCTCCCACGGGTAGGAAATTACGTTCATTTTTCGTCAAAATCGAAGAATGATCGAGTTTTGCGAGTTATTTTTCTTATTTCGACGCTTAATACAGCGTGCACTATGTTCTGCGGGTAAAATGCAGTAATTTGGGCGTTAAACGTCGAAATATCTCCAACGGGAAGGAAATTACGGTCATTTTTCGTCAAAATCGACAAATGGTCGAGTTTTGCGAGTTGTTTGGCTTGTGTCGACGCTTAATACAGCGTGCACTATGTTCTGCGCGTAAAATGCAGTAATTTGGGCGTTTAAACGTCGAAATATCTCCAACGGGAAGGAAATTACGGTCATTTTTCGTCAAAATCGACGAATGATCGAGTTTTGCGAGTTGTTTGGCTTGTGTCGACGCTTAATACAGCGTGCACTATGTTCTGCGCGTAAAATGCAGTAATTTGGGCGTTTAAACGTCGAAATATCTCCAACGGGAAGGAAATTACGGTCATTTTTCGTCAAAATCGACGAATGATCGAGTTTTGCGAGTTGTTTGGCTTGTGTCGACGCTTAATACAGCGTGCACTATGTTCTGCGCGTAAAATGCAGTAATTTGGGCGATTAAACGTCGAAATATCTCTACGGGGAAGGAAATTACGGTCATTTTTCGTCAAAATCGACGAATGATCGAGTTTTGCGAGTTGTTTGGCTTGTGTCGACGCTTAATACAGCGTGCACTATGTTCTGCGCGCAAAATGCAGTAATTTGGGCGATTAAACGTCGCAATATCTCTACGGGGAAGGAAATTACAGTCATTTTTCGTCAAAATCGACGAATGATCGAGTTTTGCGAGTTGTTTGGCTTATGCCGACGCTGAATACAGCGTGCACTATGTTCTGCGCGTAAAATGCAGTAATTGGGGCGTTTAAACGTCGAAAAATCTCCCACGGGAAGGAAATTACGGTCATTTTTCGTCAAAATCGACGAATGATCGAGTTTTGCGAGTTGTTTGGCTTATGCCGACGCTGAATACAGCGTGCACTATGTTCTGCGTGTAAAATGCAGTAATTTGGGCAATTAAACGTCGAAATATCTCTACGGGGAAGGAAATTACGGTCATTTTTCCTCAAAATCGACGAATGATCGAGTTTTGCGAGTTGTTTGGCTTGTGTCGACGCTTAATACAGCGTGCACTATGTTCTGCGCGCAAAATGCAGTAATTTGGGCGATTAAACGTCGAAATATCTCTACGGCGAAGGAAATTACAGTCATTTTTCGTCAAAATCGACGAATGATCGAGTTTTGCGAGTTATTTGGCTTGTTTCGACGCTTAATACAGCGTGCACTATGTTCTGCGGGTAAAATGCAGTAATTTGGGCGTTTAAACGTCGAAATATCTCCAACGGGAAGGAAATTACGGTCATTTTTCGTCAAAATCGACGAATGATCGAGTATTGCGAGTTGTTTGGCTTGTGTCGACGCTTAATACAGCGTGCACTATGTTCTGCGCGTAAAATGCAGTAATTTGGGCGTTTAAACGTCGAAATATCTCCAACGGGAAGGAAATTACAGTCATTTTTCGTCAAAATCGACGAATGATCGAGTTTTGCGAGTTGTTTGGCCTGTGTCGACGCTTAATACAGCGTGCACTATGTTCTGCGCGTAAAATGCAGTAATTTGGACGTTTAAACGTCGAAAAATCTCCAACGGGTAGGAAATTACGTTCATTTTTCGTCAAAATCGAAGAATGATCGAGTTTTGCGAGTTATTTTTCTTATTTCGACGCTTAATACAGCGTGCACTATGTTCTGCGGGTAAAATGCAGTAATTTGGGCGTTTAAACGTCGAAATATCTCCAACGGGAAGGAAATTACGGTCATTTTTCGTCAAAATCGACGAATGATCGAGTTTTGCGAGTTGTTTGGCTTGTGTCGACGCTTAATACAGCGTGCACTATGTTCTGCGCGTAAAATGCAGTAATTTGGGCGTTTTAAACGTCGAAATATCTCCAACGGGAAGGAAATTACGGTCATTTTTCGTCAAAATCGACGAATGATCGAGTTTTGCGAGTTGTTTGGCTTGTGTCGACGCTTAATACAGCGTGCACTATGTTCTGCGCGTAAAATGCAGTAATTTGGGCGATTAAACGTCGAAATATCTCTACGGGGAAGGAAATTACGGTCATTTTTCGTCAAAATAGACGAATGATCGAGTTTTGCGAGTTGTTTGGCTTGTGTCGACGCTTAATACAGCGTGCACTATGTTCTGCGCGCAAAATGCAGTAATTTGGGCGATTAAACGTCGAAATATCTCTACGGGGAAGGAAATTACAGTCATTTTTCGTCAAAATCGACGAATGATCGAGTTTTGCGAGTTGTTTGGCTTATGCCGACGCTGAATACAGCGTGCACTATGTTCTGCGTGTAAAATGCAGTAATTTGGGCAATTAAACGTCGAAATATCTCTACGGGGAAGGAAATTACGGTCATTTTTCGTCAAAATCGACAAATGGTCGAGTTTTGCGTGTTGTTTGGCTTGTGTCGACGCTTAATACAGCGTGCACTATGTTCTGCGCGTAAAATGCAGTAATTGGGGCGTTTAAACGTCGAAAAATCTCCCACGGGAAGGAAATTACGGTCATTTTTCGTCAAAATCGACGAATGATCGAGTTTTGCGAGTTGTTTGGCTTATGCCGACGCTGAATACAGCGTGCACTATGTTCTGCGTGTAAAATGCAGTAATTTGGGCGTTTAAACGTCGAAAAATCTCCCACGGGAAGGAAATTACTGTCATTTTCGTCAAAATCGACGAATGATCGAGTTTTGCGAGTTATTTGGCTTGTTTCGACGCTTAATACAGCGTGCACTATGTTCTGCGGGTAAAATGCAGTAATTTGGGCGTTTAAACGTCGAAATATCTCCAACGGGAAGGAAATTACGGTCATTTTTCGTCAAAATCGACGAATGATCGAGTATTGCGAGTTGTTTGGCTTGTGTCGACGCTTAATACAGCGTGCACTATGTTCTGCGCGTAAAATGCAGTAATTTGGGCGTTTAAACGTCGAAATATCTCCAACGGGAAGGAAATTACAGTCATTTTTCGTCAAAATCGACGAATGATCGAGTTTTGCGAGTTGTTTGGCCTGTGTCGACGCTTAATACAGCGTGCACTATGTTCTGCGCGTAAAATGCAGTAATTTGGACGTTTAAACGTCGAAAAATCTCCCACGGGTAGGAAATTACGTTCCATTTTTCGTCAAAATCGAAGAATGATCGAGTTTTGCGAGTTATTTTCTTATATCGACGCTTAATACAGCGTGCACTATGTTCTGCGGGTAAAATGCAGTAATTTGGGCGTTTAAACGTCGAAATATCTCCAACGGGAAGGAAATTACGGTCATTTTTCGTCAAAATCGACGAATGATCGAGTTTTGCGAGTTGTTTGGCTTGTGTCGACGCTTAATACAGCGTTGCACTATGTTCTGCGCGCAAAATGCAGTAATTTGGGCGATTAAACGTCGAAATATCTCTACGGGAAGGAATTACAGTCATTTTTCGTCAAAATCGACGAATGATCGAGTTTCGCGAGTTGTTTGGCTTATGCCGACGCTGAATACAGCGTGCACTATGTTCTGCGCGTAAAATGCTGTAATTGGGGCGTTTATAACGTCGAAAAATCTCCCACGGGAAGGAAAATTACGGTCATTTTTCGTCAAAATCGACGAATGATCGAGTTTTGCGAGTTGTTTGGCTTATGCCGACGCTGAATACAGCGTGCACTATGTTCTGCGCGTAAAATGCTGTAATTGGGGCGTTTAAAACGTCGAAAAATCTCCCACGGGAAGGAAATTACGGTCATTTGTCGTCAAAATCGAAGAATGATCGAGTTTTGCGAGTTATTTTTCTTATTTTCGACGCTTAATACAGCGTGCACTATGTTCTGCGGGTAAAATGCAGTTAATTTGGGCGTTTTAAACGTCGAACTATCTCCAACGGGCAAGGAAATTACGGTCATTTTTCGTCAAAATCGACAAATGGTCGAGTTTTGCGAGTTGTTTGGCTTGTGTCGACGCTTAATACAGCGTGCACTATGTTCTGCGCGTAAAATGCAGTAATTTGGGCGTTTAAACGTCGAAATATCTCCAACGGGAAGGAAATTACGGTCATTTTTCGTCAAAATCGACGAATGATCGAGTTTTGCGAGTTGTTTGGCTTGTGTCGACGCTTAATACAGCGTGCACTATGTTCTGCGCGTAAAATGCAGTAATTTGGGCGGTTAAACGTCGAAATATCTCTACGGGGAAGGAAATTACGGTCATTTTTCGTCAAAATCGACGAATATGATCGAGTTTTGCGAGTTGTTTGCTTGTGTCGACGCTTAATACAGCGTGCACTATGTTCTGCGCGCAAAATGCAGTAATTTGGGCGATTAAACGTCGAAATATCTCTACGGGGAAGGAAAATTACAGTCATTTTTCGTCAAAATCGACGAATGATCGAGTTTTGCGAGTTGTTTGGCTTATGCCGACGCTGAATACAGCGTGCACTATGTTCTGCGCGTAAAATGCAGTAATTGGGGCGTTTAAACGTCGAAAAATCTCCCCACGGGAAGGAAATTACGGTCATTTTTCGTCAAAATCGACGAATGATCGAGTTTTGCGAGTTGTTTGGCTTATGCCGACGCTGAATACAGCGTGCACTATGTTCTGCGTGTAAAATGCAGTAATTTGGGCAATTAAACGTCGAAATATCTCTACGGGGAAGAAATTACGGTCATTTTTCCTCAAAATCGACGAGATGATCGAGTTTTGCGAGTTGTTTGGCTTGTGTCGACGCTTAATACAGCGTGCACTATGTTCTGCGCGTAAAATGCAGTAATTTGGGCGTTTAAACGTCGAAATATCTCCAACGGGAAGGAAATTACGGTCATTTTTCGTCAAAATCGACGAATGATCGAGTTTTGCGAGTTGTTTGGCTTGTGTCGACGCTTAATACAGCGGTGCACTATGTTCTGCGCGTAAATGCAGTAATTTGGCGTTTTAAACGTCGAAATATCTCCAACGGGAAGGAAATTACGGTCATTTTTCGTCAAAATCGACGAATGATCGAGTTTTGCGAGTTGTTTGGCTTGTGTCGACGCTTAATACAGCGTGCACTATGTTCTGCGCGTAAAATGCAGTAATTTGGGCGATTAAACGTCGAAATATCTCTACGGGGAAGGAAATTACGGTCATTTTTCGTCAAAATCGACGAATGATCGAGTTTTGCGAGTGTTTGGCTTGTGTCGACGCTTAATACAGCGGTGCACTATGTTCTGCGCGCAAAATGCAGTAATTTGGGCGATTAAACGTCGAAATATCTCTACGGGGGAAGGAAATTACAGTCATTTTTCGTCAAAATCGACGAATGATCGAGTTTTGCGAGTTGTTTGGCTTATGCCGACGCTGAATACAGCGTGCACTATGTTCTGCGTGTAAAATGCAGTAATTTGGGCAATTAAACGTCGAAATATCTCTACGGGGAAGGAAATTACGGTCATTTTTCGTCAAAATCGACGAATGATCGAGTTTTGCGAGTTGTTTGGCTTGTGTCGACGCTTAATACAGCGTGCACTATGTTCTGCGCGCAAAATGCAGTAATTTGGGCGATTAAACGTCGAAATATCTCTACGGGGAAGGAAATTACAGTCATTTTTCGTCAAATCGACGAGATGATCGAGTTTTGCGAGTTTATTTGGCTTGTTTCGACGCTTAATACAGCGTGCACTATGTTCTGCGGGTAAAATGCAGTAATTTGGGCGTTTAAACGTCGAAATATCTCCAACGGGAAGGAAATTACGGTCATTTTTCGTCAAAATCGACAAATGGTCGAGTTTTGCGTGTTGTTTGGCTTGTGTCGACGCTTAATACAGCGTGCACTATGTTCTGCGCGTAAAATGCAGTAATTGGGGCGTTTAAACGTCGAAAAATCTCCCACGGGAAGGAAATTACGGTCATTTTTCGTCAAAATCGACGAATGATCGAGTTTTTGCGAGTTGTTTGGCTTATGCCGACGCTGAATACAGCGTGCACTATGTTCTGCGTGTAAAATGCAGTAATTTGGGCGTTTAAACGTCGAAAATCTCCCACGGGAAGGAAATTACTGTCATTTTCGTCAAATCGACGAATGATCGAGTTTTGCGAGTTATTTGCTTGTTTCGACGCTTAATACAGCGTGCACTATGTTCTGCGGGTAAAATGCAGTAATTTGGGCGTTTAAACGTCGAAATATCTCAACGGGAAGGAAATTACGGTCATTTTTCGTCAAAATCGACGAATGATCGAGTATTGCGAGTTGTTTGGCTTGTGTCGACGCTTAATACAGCGTGCACTATGTTCTGCGCGTAAAATGCAGTAATTTGGGCGTTTAAACGTCGAAATATCTCCAACGGGAAGGAAATTACAGTCATTTTTCGTCAAAATCGACGAATGATCGAGTTTTGCGAGTTGTTTGGCCTGTGTCGACGCTTAGATACCAGCGTGCACTATGTTCTGCGCGTAAAATGCAGTAATTTGGACGTTTAAACGTCGAAAAATCTCCCACGGGTAGGAAATTACGTTCATTTTTCGTCAAAATCGAAGAATGATCGAGTTTTGCGAGTTATTTTTCTTATATCGACGCTTAATACAGCGTGCACTATGTTCTGCGGGTAAAATGCAGTAATTTGGGCGTTATAAACGTCGAAATATCTCCAACGGGAAGGAAATTACGGTCATTTTTCGTCAAAATCGACGAATGATCGAGTTTTGCGAGTTGTTTGGCTTGTGTCGACGCTTAATACAGCGTGCACTATGTTCTGCGCGCAAAATGCAGTAATTTGGGCGATTAAACGTCGAAATATCTCTACGGGGAAGGAAATTACAGTCATTTTTCGTCAAAATCGACGAATGATCGAGTTTTGCGAGTTGTTTGGCTTATGCAGCGTGCACTATGTTCTGCGCGTAAAATGCTGTAATTGGGGCGTTTAAACGTCGAAAAATCTCCCACGGGAAGGAAATTACGGTCATTTTTCGTCAAAATCGACGAATGATCGAGTTTTGCGAGTTGTTTGGCTTATGCCGACGCTGAATACAGCGTGCACTATGTTCTGCGCGTAAAATGCTGTAATTGGGGCGTTTAAACGTCGAAAAATCTCCCACGGGAAGGAAATTACGGTCATTTTTCGTCAAAATCGAAGAATGATCGAGTTTTGCGAGTTATTTTTCTTATTTCGACGCTTAATACAGCGTGCACTATGTTCTGCGGGTAAAATGCAGTAATTTGGGCGTTTAAACGTCGAAATATCTCCAACGGGAAGGAAATTACGGTCATTTTTCGTCAAAATCGACAAATGGTCGAGTTTTGCGAGTTGTTTGGCTTGTGTCGACGCTTAATACAGCGTGCACTATGTTCTGCGCGTAAAATGCAGTAATTTGGGCGTTTAAACGTCGAAATATCTCCAACGGGAAGGAAATTACGGTCATTTTTCGTCAAAATCGACGAATGATCGAGTTTTGCGAGTTGTTTGGCTTGTGTCGACGCTTAATACAGCGTGCACTATGTTCTGCGCGTAAAATGCAGTAATTTGGGCGGTTAAACGTCGAAATATCTCTACGGGGAAGGAAATTACGGTCATTTTTCGTCAAAATCGACGAATGATCGAGTTTTGCGAGTTGTTTGGCTTGTGTCGACGCTTAATACAGCGTGCACTATGTTCTGCGCGCAAAATGCAGTAATTTGGGCGATTAAACGTCGAAATATCTCTACGGGGAAGGAAATTACAGTCATTTTTCGTCAAAATCGACGAATGATCGAGTTTTGCGAGTTGTTTGGCTTGTGTCGACGCTTAATACAGCGTGCACTATGTTCTGCGCGTAAAATGCAGTAATTGGGGCGTTTAAACGTCGTAAAATCTCCCACGGGAAGGAAATTACGGTCATTTTTCGTCAAAATCGACGAATGATCGAGTTTTGCGAGTTGTTTGGCTTATGCCGACGCTGAATACAGCGTGCACTATGTTCTGCGTGTAAAATGCAGTAATTTGGGCAATTAAACGTCGAAATATCTCTACGGGGAAGGAAATTACGGTCATTTTTCCTCAAAATCGACGAATGATCGAGTTTTGCGAGTTGTTTGGCTTGTGTCGACGCTTAATACAGCGTGCACTATGTTCTGCGCGCAAAATGCAGTAATTTGGGCGATTAAACGTCGAAATATCTCTACGGGGAAGGAAATTACAGTCATTTTTCGTCAAAATCGACGAATGATCGAGTTTTGCGAGTTATTTGGCTTGTTTCGACGCTTAATACAGCGTGCACTATGTTCTGCGGGTAAAATGCAGTAATTTGGGCGTTTTAAACGTCGAAATATCTCCAACGGGAAGGAAATTACGGTCATTTTTCGTCAAAATCGACGAATGATCGAGTATTGCGAGTTGTTTGGCTTGTGTCGACGCTTAATACAGCGTGCACTATGTTCTGCGCGTAAAATGCAGTAATTTGGGCGTTTAAACGTCGAAATATCTCCAACGGGAAGGAAATTACAGTCATTTTTCGTCAAAATCGACGAATGATCGAGTTTTGCGAGTTGTTTGGCCTGTGTCGACGCTTAATACAGCGTGCACTATGTTCTGCGCGTAAAATGCAGTAATTTGGACGTTTAAACGTCGAAAAATCTCCCACGGGTAGGAAATTACGTTCATTTTTCGTCAAAATCGAAGAATGATCGAGTTTTCCGAGTTATTTTTCTTATTTCGACGCTTAATACAGCGTGCACTATGTTCTGCGGGTAAAATGCAGTAATTTGGGCGTTTAAACGTCGAAATATCTCCAACGGGAAGGAAATTACGGTCATTTTTCGTCAAAATCGACGAATGATCGAGTTTTGCGAGTTGTTTGGCTTGTGTCGACGATTAATACAGCGTGCACTATGTTCTGCGCGCAACATGCAGTAATTTGGGCGTTTAAACGTCGAAAAATCTCCCACGGGAAGGAAATTACTGTCATTTTTCGTCAAAATCGGCGAATGATCGAGTTTTGCGAGTTGTTTGGCTTGTGTCGACGATTAATACAGCGTGCACTATGTTCTGCGCGCAAAATGCAGTAATTTGGGCGTTTTAAACGTCGAAAAATCTCCCACGGGAAGGAAATTACTGTCATTTTTCGTCAAAATCGACGAATGATCGAGTTTTGCGAGTTATTTGGCTTGTTTCGACGCTTAATACAGCGTGCACTATGTTCTGCGGGTAAAATGCAGTAATTTGGGCGTTTAAACGTCGAAATATCTCCAACGGGAAGGAAATTACGGTCATTTTTCGTCAAAATCGACGAATGATCGAGTATTGCGAGTTGTTTGGCTTGTGTCGACGCTTAATACCGCGTGCACTATGTTCTGCGCGTAAAATGCAGTAATTTGGGCGTTTAAACGTCGAAATATCTCCAACGGGAAGGAAATTACGGTCATTTTTCGTCAAAATCGACGAATGATCGAGTTTTGCGAGTTGTTTGGCTTGTGTCGACGCTTAATTCAGTGTGCACTATGTTCTGCGCGTAAAATGCAGTAAATTGGGCGTTTAAACGTCGAAATATCTCCAACGGGAAGGAAATAACGGTCATTTTTCGTCAAAATCGACAAATGGTCGAGTTTTGCGAGTTGTTTGGCTTGTGTCGACGCTTAATACAGCGTGCACTATGTTCTGCGCGTAAAATGCAGTAATTTGGGCGTTTAAACGTCGAAATATCTCCAACGGGAAGGAAATTACGGTCATTTTTCGTCAAAATCGACGAATGATCGAGTTTTGCGAGTTGTTTGGCTTGTGTCGACGCTTAATACAGCGTGCACTATGTTCTGCGCGCAAAATGCAGTAATTTGGGCGATTAAACGTCGAAATATCTCTACGGGGATGGAAATTACAGTCATTTTTCGTCAAAATCGACGAATGATCGAGTTTTGCGAGTTGTTTGGCTTGTGTCGACGCACAATACAGCGTGCACTATGTTCTGCGCGTAAAATGCAGTAATTTGGGCATTTAAACGTCGAAATATCTCCAACGGGAAGGAAATTACGGTCATTTTTCGTCAAAATCGACGAATGATCGAGTTTTGCGAGTTGTTTGGCTTGTGTCGACGCTTAATACAGCGTGCACTATGTTCTGCGCGTAAAATGCAGTAATTTGGGCGTTTAAACGTCGAAATATCTCCAACGGGAAGGAAATAACGGTCATTTTTCGTCAAAATCGACAAATGGTCGAGTTTTGCGAGTTGTTTGGCTTGTGTCGACGCTTAATACAGCGTGCACTATGTTCTGCGCGTAAAATGCAGTAATTTGGGCGATTAAACGTCGAAATATCTCTACGGGGAAGGAAATTACGGTCATTTTTCGTCAAAATCGACGAATGATCGAGTTTTGCGAGTTGTTTGGCTTGTGTCGACGCTTAATACAGCGTGCACTATGTTCTGCGCGCAAAATGCAGTAATTTGGGCGATTAAACGTCGAAATATCTCCAACGGGAAGGAAATTACGGTCATTTTTCGTCAAAATCGACGAATGATCGAGTTTTGCGAGTTGTTTGGCTTGTGTCGACGCTTAATACAGCGTGCACTATGTTCTGCGCGTAAAATGCAGTAATTTGGGCGATTAAACGTCGAAATATCTCTACGGGGAAGGAAATTACGGTCATTTTTCGTCAAAATCGACGAATGATCGAGTTTTGCGAGTTGTTTGGCTTGTGTCGACGCTTAATACAGCGTGCACTATGTTCTGCGCGCAAAATGCAGTAATTTGGGCGATTAAACGTCGAAATATCTCTACGGGGATGGAAATTACAGTCATTTTTCGTCAAAATCGACGAATGATCGAGTTTTGCGAGTTGTTTGGCTTGTGTCGACGCACAATACAGCGTGCACTATGTTCTGCGCGTAAAATGCAGTAATTTGGGCATTTAAACGTCGAAATATCTCCAACGGGAAGGAAATTACGGTCATTTTTCGTCAAAATCGACGAATGATCGAGTTTTGCGAGTTGTTTGGCTTGTGTCGACGCTTAATACAGCGTGCACTATGTTCTGCGCGTAAAATGCAGTAATTTGGGCGTTTAAACGTCGAAATATCTCCAACGGGAAGGAAATAACGGTCATTTTTCGTCAAAATCGACAAATGGTCGAGTTTTGCGAGTTGTTTGGCTTGTGTCGACGCTTAATACAGCGTGCACTATGTTCTGCGCGTAAAATGCAGTAATTTGGGCGATTAAACGTCGAAATATCTCTACGGGGAAGGAAATTACGGTCATTTTTCGTCAAAATCGACGAATGATCGAGTTTTGCGAGTTGTTTGGCTTGTGTCGACGCTTAATACAGCGTGCACTATGTTCTGCGCGCAAAATGCAGTAATTTGGGCGATTAAACGTCGAAATATCTCTACGGGGAAGGAAATTACAGTCACTTTTCGTCACAATCGACGAATGATCGAGTTTTGCGAGTTGTTTGGCTTGTGTCGACGCACAATACAGCGTGCACTATGTGCTGCGCGCAAAATGCAGTAATTTGGGCGATTAAACGTCGAAATATCTCTACGGGGAAGGAAATTACAGTCATTTTTCGTCAAAATCGACGAATGATCGAGTTTTGCGAGTTGTTTGGCTTGTGTCGACGCACAATACAGAGTGGACTATGTTCTGCGCGTAAAATGCAGTAATTTGGGCATTTAAACGTCGAAATATCTCCAACGGGAAGGAAATTACGGTCATTTTTCGTCAAAATCGACGAATGTTCGAGTTTTGCGAGTTGTTTGGCTTGTGTCGACGCTTAATACAGCGTGCACTATGTTCTGCGCGTAAAATGCAGTAATTTGGGCATTTAAACGTCGAAATATCTCCAACGGGAAGGAAATTACGGTCATTTTTCGTCAAAATCGACGAATGATCGAGTTTTGCGAGTTGTTTGGCTTGTGTCGACGCTTAATACAGCGTGCACTATGTTCTGCGCGTAAAGTGCAGTAATTTGGGCGTTTAAACGTGGAAATATCTCTACGGGGAAGGAAATTGCGGTCATTTTTCGTCAAAATCGACGAATGATCGAGTTTTGCGAGTTGTTTGGCTTGTGTCGACGCTTAATACAGCGTGCACTATGTTCTGCGCGCAAAATGCAGTAATTTGGGCGATTAAACGTCGAAATATCTCTACGGGGAAGGAAATTACAGTCATTTTTCGTCAAAATCGACGAATGATCGAGTTTTGCGAGTTGTTTGGCTTGTGTCGACGCACAATACAGCGTGCACTATGTTCTGCGCGTAAAATGCAGTAATTTGGGCGATTAAAAGTCGAAATATCTCTACGGGGAAGGAAATTACGGTCATTTTTCGTCAAAATCGACGAATGATCGAGTTTTGCGAGTTGTTTGGCTTGTGTCGACGCTTAATACAGCGTGCGCTATGTTCTGCGCGTAAAATGCAGTAATTTGGGCGTTTAAACGTCGAAAAATCTCTCACGGGAAGGAAATTACGGTCATTTTTCGTCAAAATCGACGAATGATCGAGTTTTGCGAGTGTTTGGCCTGTGTCGACGCTTAATACAGCGTGCACTATGTTCTGCGCGTAAAATGCAGTAATTTGGGCGTTTAAACGTCGAAAAATCTCCCACGGGTAGGAAATTACGTTCATTTTTCGTCAAAATCGAAGAATGATCGAGTTTTGCGAGTTATTTGGCTTGTTTCGACGCTTAATACAGCGTGCACTATGTTCTGCGGGCAAAATGCAGTAATTTGGGCGTTTAAACGTCGAAAAATCTCCCACGGGAAGGAAATTACTGTCATTTTTCGTCAAAATCGACGAATGATCGAGTTTTGCGAGTTATTTGGCTTGTTTCGACGCTTAATACAGCGTGCACTATGTTCTGCGGGTAAAATGCAGTAATTTGGGCGTTTAAACGTCGAAATATCTCCTACGGGAAGGAAATTACGGTCATTTTTCGTCAAAATCGACGAATGATCGAGTATTGCGAGTTGTTTGGCTTGTGTCGACGCTTAATACAGCGTGCACTATGTGCTGCGCGTAAAATGCAGTAATTTGGGCGTTTAAACGTCGAAATATCTCCAACGGGAAGGAAATTACAGTCATTTTCCGTCAAAATCGACGAATGATCGAGTTTTGCGAGTTGTTTGGCTTGTGTCGACGCTTAATACAGCGTGCACTATGTTCTGCGCGTAAAATGCAGTAATTTGGGCGTTTAAACGTCGAAATATCTCCAACGGGAAGGAAATAACGGTCATTTTTCGTCAAAATCGACAAATGGTCGAGTTTTGCGAGTTGTTTGGCTTGTGTCGACGCTTAATACAGCGTGCACTATGTTCTGCGCGTAAAATGCAGTAATTTGGGCGATTAAACGTCGAAATATCTCTACGGGGAAGGAAATTACGGTCATTTTTCGTCAAAATCGACGAATGATCGAGTTTTGCGAGTTGTTTGGCTTGTGTCGACGCTTAATACAGCGTGCACTATGTTCTGCGCGCAAAATGCAGTAATTTGGGCGATTAAACGTCGAAATATCTCTACGGGGAAGGAAATTACAGTCACTTTTCGTCACAATCGACGAATGATCGAGTTTTGCGAGTTGTTTGGCTTGTGTCGACGCACAATACAGCATGCCCTATGTGCTGCGCGCAAAATGCAGTAATTTGGGCGATTAAACGTCGAAATATCTCTACGGGGAAGGAAATTACAGTCATTTTTCGTCAAAATCGACGAATGATCGAGTTTTGCGAGTTGTTTGGCTTGTGTCGACGCACAATACAGAGTGGACTATGTTCTGCGCGTAAAATGCAGTAATTTGGGCATTTAAACGTCGAAATATCTCCAACGGGAAGGAAATTACGGTCATTTTTCGTCAAAATCGACGAATGTTCGAGTTTTGCGAGTTGTTTGGCTTGTGTCGACGCTTAATACAGCGTGCACTATGTTCTGCGCGTAAAATGCAGTAATTTGGGCGTTTAAACGTCGAAATATCTCCAACGGGAAGGAAATAACGGTCATTTTTCGTCAAAATCGACAAATGGTCGAGTTTTGCGAGTTGTTTGGCTTGTGTCGACGCTTAATACAGCGTGCACTATGTTCTGCGCGTAAAATGCAGTAATTTGGGCGATTAAACGTCGAAATATCTCTACGGGGAAGGAAATTACGGTCATTTTTCGTCAAAATCGACGAATGATCGAGTTTTGCGAGTTGTTTGGCCTGTGTCGACGCTTAATACAGCGTGCACTATGTTCTGCGCGTAAAATGCAGTAATTTGGGCATTTAAACGTCGAAATATCTCCAACGGGAAGGAAATTACGGTCATTTTTCGTCAAAATCGACGAATGATCGAGTTTTGCGAGTTGTTTGGCTTGTGTCGACGATTAATACAGCGTGCACTATGTTCTGCGCGCAACATGCAGTAATTTGGGCGTTTAAACGTCGAAAAATCTCCCACGGGAAGGAACTTACTGTCATTTTTCGTCAAAATCGACGAATGATCGAGTTTTGCGAGTTGTTTGGCTTGTGTCGACGATTAATACAGCGTGCACTATGTTCTGCGCGCAAAATGCAGTAATTTGGGCGTTTAAACGTCGAAAAATCTCCCACGGGAAGGAAATTACTGTCATTTTTCGTCAAAATCGACGAATGATCGAGTTTTGCGAGTTATTTGGCTTGTTTCGACGCTTAATACAGCGTGCACTATGTTCTGCGGGTAAAATGCAGTAATTTGGGCGTTTAAACGTCGAAATATCTCCAACGGGAAGGAAATTACGGTCATTTTTCGTCAAAATCGACGAATGATCGAGTATTGCGAGTTGTTTGGCTTGTGTCGACGCTTAATACCGCGTGCACTATGTTCTGCGCGTAAAATGCAGTAATTTGGGCGTTTAAACGTCGAAATATCTCCAACGGGAAGGAAATTACGGTCATTTTTCGTCAAAATCGACGAATGATCGAGTTTTGCGAGTTGTTTGGCTTGTGTCGACGCTTAATTCAGTGTGCACTATGTTCTGCGCGTAAAATGCAGTAAATTGGGCGTTTAAACGTCGAAATATCTCCAACGGGAAGGAAATAACGGTCATTTTTCGTCAAAATCGACAAATGGTCGAGTTTTGCGAGTTGTTTGGCTTGTGTCGACGCTTAATACAGCGTGCACTATGTTGTGCGCGTAAAATGCAGTAATTTGGGCGTTTAAACGTCGAAATATCTCCAACGGGAAGGAAATTACGGTCATTTTTCGTCAAAATCGACGAATGATCGAGTTTTGCGAGTTGTTTGGCTTGTGTCGACGCTTAATACAGCGTGCACTATGTTCTGCGCGTAAAATGCAGTAATTTGGGCGATTAAACGTCGAAATATCTCTACGGGGAAGGAAATTACGGTCATTTTTCGTCAAAATCGACGAATGATCGAGTTTTGCGAGTTGTTTGGCTTGTGTCGACGCTTAATACAGCGTGCACTATGTTCTGCGCGCAAAGTGCAGTAATTTGGGCAATTAAACGTCGAAATATCTCTACGGGGATGGAAATTACAGTCATTTTTCGTCAAAATCGACGAATGATCGAGTTTTGCGAGTTGTTTGGCTTGTGTCGACGCACAATACAGCGTGCACTATGTTCTGCGCGTAAAATGCAGTAATTTGGGCATTTAAACGTCGAAATATCTCCAACGGGAAGGAAATTACGGTCATTTTTCGTCAAAATCGACGAATGATCGAGTTTTGCGAGTTGTTTGGCTTGTGTCGACGCTTAATACAGCGTGCACTATGTTCTGCGCGTAAAATGCAGTAATTTGGGCGTTTAAACGTCGAAATATCTCCAACGGGAAGGAAATAACGGTCATTTTTCGTCAAAATCGACAAATGGTCGAGTTTTGCGAGTTGTTTGGCTTGTGTCGACGCTTAATACAGCGTGCACTATGTTCTGCGCGTAAAATGCAGTAATTTGGGCGATTAAACGTCGAAATATCTCTACGGGGAAGGAAATTACGGTCATTTTTCGTCAAAATCGACGAATGATCGAGTTTTTGCGAGTTGTTTGGCTTGTGTCGACGCTTAATACAGCGTGCACTATGTTCTGCGCGCAAAATGCAGTAATTTGGGCGATTAAACGTCGAAATATCTCTACGGGGAAGGAAATTACAGTCACTTTTCGTCACAATCGACGAATGATCGAGTTTTGCGAGTTGTTTGGCTTGTGTCGACGCTTAATACAGCGTGCACTATGTTCTGCGCGTAAAATGCAGTAATTTGGGCGATTAAACGTCGAAATATCTCTACGGGGAAGGAAATTACGGTCATTTTTCGTCAAAATCGACGAATGATCGAGTTTTGCGAGTTGTTTGGCCTGTGTCGACGCTTAATACAGCGTGCACTATGTTCTGCGCGTAAAATGCAGTAATTTGGGCATTTAAACGTCGAAATATCTCCAACGGGAAGGAAATTACGGTCATTTTTCGTCAAAATCGACGAATGATCGAGTTTTGCGAGTTGTTTGGCTTGTGTCGACGCTTAATACAGCGTGCACTATGTTCTGCGCGTAAAGTGCAGTAATTTGGGCGTTTAAACGTCGAAATATCTCTACGGGGAAGGAAATTGCGGTCATTTTTCGTCAAAATCGACGAATGATCGAGTTTTGCGAGTTGTTTGGCTTGTGTCGACGCTTAATACAGCGTGCACTATGTTCTGCGCGCAAAATGCAGTAATTTGGGCGATTAAACGTCGAAATATCTCTACGGGGAAGGAAATTACAGTCATTTTTCGTCAAAATCGACGAATGATCGAGTTTTGCGAGTTGTTTGGCTTGTGTCGACGCACAATACAGCGTGCACTATGTTCTGCGCGTAAAATGCAGTAATTTGGGCGATTAAACGTCGAAATATCTCTACGGGGAAGGAAATTACGGTCATTTTTCGTCAAAATCGACGAATGATCGAGTTTTGCGAGTTGTTTGGCTTGTGTCGACGCTTAATACAGCGTGCGCTATGTTCTGCGCGTAAAATGCAGTAATTTGGGCGTTTAAACGTCGAAAAATCTCTCACGGGAAGGAAATTACGGTCATTTTTCGTCAAAATCGACGAATGATCGAGTTTTGCGAGTTGTTTGGCCTGTGTCGACGCTTAATACAGCGTGCACTATGTTCTGCGCGTAAAATGCAGTAATTTGGGCGTTTAAACGTCGAAAAATCTCCCACGGGTAGGAAATTACGTTCATTTTTCGTCAAAATCGAAGAATGATCGAGTTTTGCGAGTTATTTGGCTTGTTTCGACGCTTAATACAGCGTGCACTATGTTCTGCGGGCAAAATGCAGTAATTTGGGCGTTTAAACGTCGAAATATCTCCAACGGGAAGGAAATAACGGTCATTTTTCGTCAAAATCGACAAATGGTCGAGTTTTGCGAGTTGTTTGGCTTGTGTCGACGCTTAATACAGCGTGCACTATGTTCTGCGCGTAAAATGCAGTAATTGGGGCGTTTTAAACGTCGAAAAATCTCCCACGGGAAGGAAATTACGGTCATTTTTCGTCAAAATCGACGAATGATCGAGTTTTGCGAGTTGTTTGGCTTATGCCGACGCTGAATACAGCGTGCACTATGTTCTGCGCGTAAAATGCAGTAATTGGGGCGTTTAAGCGTCGAAAAATCTCCCACGGGAAGGAAATTACGGTCATTTTTCGTCAAAATCGACGAATGATCGAGTTTTGCGAGTTGTTTGGCTTATGCCGACGCTGAATACAGCGTGCACTATGTTCTGCGTGTAAAATGCAGTAATTTGGGCGTTTAAACGTCGAAAAATCTCCCACGGGAAGGAAATTACTGTCATTTTTCGTCAAAATCGACGAATGATCGAGTTTTGCGAGTTGTTTGGCTTGTGTCGACGATTAATACAGCGTGCACTATGTTCTGCGCGCAAAATGCAGTAATTTGGGCGTTTTAAACGTCGAAAAATCTCCCACGGGAAGGAAATTACTGTCATTTTTCGTCAAAATCGACGAATGATCGAGTTTTGCGAGTTATTTGGCTTGTTTCGACGCTTAATACAGCGTGCACTATGTTCTGCGGGTAAAATGCAGTAATTTTGGGCGTTTTTAAACGTCGAAATATCTCCTACGGGAAGGAAATTACGGTCATTTTTCGTCAAAATCGACGAATGATCGAGTATTGCGAGTTGTTTGGCTTGTGTCGACGCTTAATACAGCGTGCACTATGTGCTGCGCGTAAAATGCAGTAATTTGGGCGTTTTAAACGTCGAAATATCTCCAACGGGAAGGAAATTACAGTCATTTTTCGTCAAAATCGACGAATGATCGAGTTTTGCGAGTTGTTTGGCCTGTGTCGACGCTTAATACAGCGTGCACTATGTTCTGCGCGTAAAATGCAGTAATTTGGACGTTTTAAACGTCGAAAAATCTCCCACGGGTAGGAAATTACGTTCATTTTTCGTCAAAATCGAAGAATGATCGAGTTTTGCGAGTTATTTTTCTTATTTCGACGCTTAATACAGCGTGCACTATGTTCTGCGGGTAAAATGCAGTAATTTGGGCGTTTTAAACGTCGAAAAAATCTCCCACGGGAAGGAAATTACTGTCATTTTTCGTCAAAATCGACGAATGATCGAGTTTTGCGAGTTGCTTGGCTTGTGTCGACGATTAATACAGCGTGCACTATGTTCTGCGGGTAAAATGCAGTAATTTGGGCGTTTAAACGTCGAAATATCTCCAACGGGAAGGAAATTACGGTCATTTTTCGTCAAAATCGACGAATGATCGAGTATTGCGAGTTGTTTGGCTTGTGTCGACGCTTAATACAGCGTGCACTATGTTCTGCGGGCAAAATGCAGTAATTGGGGCGTTTTAAACGTCGAAAAATCTGCCACGGGAAGGAAATTACTGTCATTTTTCGTCAAAATCGACGAATGATCGAGTTTTGCGAGTTATTTGGCTTGTTTCGACGCTTAATACAGCGTGCACTATGTTCTGCGGGTAAAATGCAGTAATATGGGCGTTTAAATGTCGAAATATCTCCAACGGGAAGGAAATTACGGTCATTTTTCGTCAAAATCGACGAATGATCGAGTATTGCGAGTTGTTTGGCTTGCGTCGACGCTTAATACCGCGTGCACTATGTTCTGCGCGTAAAATGCAGTAATTTGGGCGTTTTAAACGTCGAAATATCTCCAACGGGAAGGAAATAACGGTCATTTTTCGTCAAAATCGACAAATGGTCGAGTTTTGCGAGTTGTTTGGCTTGTGTCGACGCTTAATACAGCGTGCACTATGTTCTGCGCGTAAAATGCAGTAATTTGGGCGTTTTAAACGTCGAAATATCTCCAACGGGAAGGAAATTACGGTCATTTTTCGTCAAAATCGACGAATGATCGAGTTTTGCGAGTTGTTTGGCTTGTGTCGACGCTTAATACAGCGTGCACTATGTTCTGCGCGTAAAATGCAGTAATTTGGGCGATTAAACGTCGAAATATCTCTACGGGGAAGGAAATTACGGTCATTTTTCGTCAAAATCGACGAATGATCGAGTTTTGCGAGTTGTTTGGCTTGTGTCGACGATTAATACAGCGTGCACTATGTTCTGCGCGCAACATGCAGTAATTTGGGCGTTTAAACGTCGAAAAATCTCCCACGGGAAGGAAATTACTGTCATTTTTCGTCAAAATCGACGAATGATCGAGTTTTGCGAGTTGTTTGGCTTGTGTCGACGATTAATACAGCGTGCACTATGTTCTGCGCGCAAAATGCAGTAATTTGGGCGTTTAAACGTCGAAAAATCTCCCACGGGAAGGAAATTACTGTCATTTTTCGTCAAAATCGACGAATGATCGAGTTTTGCGAGTTATTTGGCTTGTTTCGACGCTTAATACAGCGTGCACTATGTTCTGCGGGTAAAATGCAGTAATTTGGGCGTTTAAACGTCGAAATATCTCCAACGGGAAGGAAATTACGGTCATTTTTCGTCAAAATCGACGAATGATCGAGTATTGCGAGTTGTTTGGCTTGTGTCGACGCTTAATACCGCGTGCACTATGTTCTGCGCGTAAAATGCAGTAATTTGGGCGTTTAAACGTCGAAATATCTCCAACGGGAAGGAAATTACGGTCATTTTTCGTCAAAATCGACGAATGATCGAGTTTTGCGAGTTGTTTGGCTTGTGTCGACGCTTAATTCAGTGTGCACTATGTTCTGCGCGTAAAATGCAGTAAATTGGGCGTTTAAACGTCGAAATATCTCCAACGGGAAGGAAATAACGGTCATTTTTCGTCAAAATCGACAAATGGTCGAGTTTTGCGAGTTGTTTGGCTTGTGTCGACGCTTAATACAGCGTGCACTATGTTGTGCGCGTAAAATGCAGTAATTTGGGCGTTTAAACGTCGAAATATCTCCAACGGGAAGGAAATTACGGTCATTTTTCGTCAAAATCGACGAATGATCGAGTTTTGCGAGTTGTTTGGCTTGTGTCGACGCTTAATACAGCGTGCACTATGTTCTGCGCGTAAAATGCAGTAATTTGGGCGATTAAACGTCGAAATATCTCTACGGGGAAGGAAATTACGGTCATTTTTCGTCAAAATCGACGAATGATCGAGTTTTGCGAGTTGTTTGGCTTGTGTCGACGCTTAATACAGCGTGCACTATGTTCTGCGCGCAAACTGCAGTAATTTGGGCAATTAAACGTCGAAATATCTCTACGGGGATGGAAATTACAGTCATTTTTCGTCAAAATCGACGAATGATCGAGTTTTGCGAGTTGTTTGGCTTGTGTCGACGCACAATACAGCGTGCACTATGTTCTGCGCGTAAAATGCAGTAATTTGGGCATTTAAACGTCGAAATATCTCCAACGGGAAGGAAATTACGGTCATTTTTCGTCAAAATCGACGAATGATCGAGTTTTGCGAGTTGTTTGGCTTGTGTCGACGCTTAATACAGCGTGCACTATGTTCTGCGCGTAAAATGCAGTAATTTGGGCGTTTAAACGTCGAAATATCTCCAACGGGAAGGAAATAACGGTCATTTTTCGTCAAAATCGACAAATGGTCGAGTTTTGCGAGTTGTTTGGCTTGTGTCGACGCTTAATACAGCGTGCACTATGTTCTGCGCGTAAAATGCAGTAATTTGGGCGATTAAACGTCGAAATATCTCTACGGGGAAGGAAATTACGGTCATTTTTCGTCAAAATCGACGAATGATCGAGTTTTTGCGAGTTGTTTGGCTTGTGTCGACGCTTAATACAGCGTGCACTATGTTCTGCGCGCAAAATGCAGTAATTTGGGCGATTAAACGTCGAAATATCTCTACGGGGAAGGAAATTACAGTCACTTTTCGTCACAATCGACGAATGATCGAGTTTTGCGAGTTGTTTGGCTTGTGTCGACGCTTAATACAGCGTGCACTATGTTCTGCGCGTAAAATGCAGTAATTTGGGCGATTAAACGTCGAAATATCTCTACGGGGAAGGAAATTACGGTCATTTTTCGTCAAAATCGACGAATGATCGAGTTTTGCGAGTTGTTTGGCCTGTGTCGACGCTTAATACAGCGTGCACTATGTTCTGCGCGTAAAATGCAGTAATTTGGGCATTTAAACGTCGAAATATCTCCAACGGGAAGGAAATTACGGTCATTTTTCGTCAAAATCGACGAATGATCGAGTTTTGCGAGTTGTTTGGCTTGTGTCGACGCTTAATACAGCGTGCACTATGTTCTGCGCGTAAAGTGCAGTAATTTGGGCGTTTAAACGTCGAAATATCTCTACGGGGAAGGAAATTGCGGTCATTTTTCGTCAAAATCGACGAATGATCGAGTTTTGCGAGTTGTTTGGCTTGTGTCGACGCTTAATACAGCGTGCACTATGTTCTGCGCGCAAAATGCAGTAATTTGGGCGATTAAACGTCGAAATATCTCTACGGGGAAGGAAATTACAGTCATTTTTCGTCAAAATCGACGAATGATCGAGTTTTGCGAGTTGTTTGGCTTGTGTCGACGCACAATACAGCGTGCACTATGTTCTGCGCGTAAAATGCAGTAATTTGGGCGATTAAACGTCGAAATATCTCTACGGGGAAGGAAATTACGGTCATTTTTCGTCAAAATCGACGAATGATCGAGTTTTGCGAGTTGTTTGGCTTGTGTCGACGCTTAATACAGCGTGCGCTATGTTCTGCGCGTAAAATGCAGTAATTTGGGCGTTTCAACGTCGAAAAATCTCTCACGGGAAGGAAATTACGGTCATTTTTCGTCAAAATCGACGAATGATCGAGTTTTGCGAGTTGTTTGGCCTGTGTCGACGCTTAATACAGCGTGCACTATGTTCTGCGCGTAAAATGCAGTAATTTGGGCGTTTAAACGTCGAAAAATCTCCCACGGGTAGGAAATTACGTTCATTTTTCGTCAAAATCGAAGAATGATCGAGTTTTGCGAGGTTATTTGGCTTGTTTCGACGCTTAATACAGCGTGCACTATGTTCTGCGGCAAAATGCAGTAATTTGGGCGTTTTAAACGTCGAAATATCTCCAACGGGAAGGAAATAACGGTCATTTTTCGTCAAAATCGACAAATGGTCGAGTTTTGCGAGTTGTTTGGCTTGTGTCGACGCTTAATACAGCGTGCACTATGTTCTGCGCGTAAAATGCAGTAATTGGGGCGTTTTAAACGTCGAAAAATCTCCCACGGGAAGGAAATTACGGTCATTTTTCGTCAAAATCGACGAATGATCGAGTTTTGCGAGTTGTTTGGCTTATGCCGACGCTGAATACAGCGTGCACTATGTTCTGCGCGTAAAATGCAGTAATTGGGGCGTTTTAAGCGTCGAAAAATCTCCCACGGGAAGGAAATTACGGTCATTTTTCGTCAAAATCGACGAATGATCGAGTTTTGCGAGTTGTTTGGCTTATGCCGACGCTGAATACAGCGTGCACTATGTTCTGCGTGTAAAATGCAGTAATTTGGGCGTTTAAACGTCGAAAAATCTCCCACGGGAAGGAAATTACTGTCATTTTTCGTCAAAATCGACGAATGATCGAGTTTTGCGAGTTGTTTGGCTTGTGTCGACGATTAATACAGCGTGCACTATGTTCTGCGCGCAAAATGCAGTAATTTGGGCGTTTAAACGTCGAAAAATCTCCCACGGGAAGGAAATTACTGTCATTTTTCGTCAAAATCGACGAATGATCGAGTTTTGCGAAGTTATTTGGCTTGTTTCGACGCTTAATACAGCGTGCACTATGTTCTGCGGGTAAAATGCAGTAATTTGGGCGTTTAAACGTCGAAATATCTCCTACGGGAAGGAAATTACGGTCATTTTTCGTCAAAATCGACGAATGATCGAGTATTGCGAGTTGTTTGGCTTGTGTCGACGCTTAATACAGCGTGCACTATGTGCTGCGCGTAAAATGCAGTAATTTGGGCGTTTAAACGTCGAAATATCTCCAACGGGAAGGAAATTACAGTCATTTTTCGTCAAAATCGACGAATGATCGAGTTTTGCGAGTTGTTTGGCCTGTGTCGACGCTTAATACAGCGTGCACTATGTTCTGCGCGTAAAATGCAGTAATTTGGACGTTTAAACGTCGAAAAATCTCCCACGGGTAGGAAATTACGTTCATTTTTCGTCAAAATCGAAGAATGATCGAGTTTTGCGAGTTATTTTTCTTATTTCGACGCTTAATACAGCGTGCACTATGTTCTGCGGGTAAAATGCAGTAATTTGGGCGTTTTAAACGTCGAAAAATCTCCCACGGGAAGGAAATTACTGTCATTTTTCGTCAAAATCGACGAATGATCGAGTTTTGCGAGTTGCTTGGCTTGTGTCGACGATTAATACAGCGTGCACTATGTTCTGCGGGTAAAATGCAGTAATTTGGGCGTTTTAAACGTCGAAATATCTCCAACGGAAGGAAATTACGGTCATTTTTCGTCAAAATCGACGAATGATCGAGTATTGCGAGTTGTTTGGCTTGTGTCGACGCTTAATACAGCGTGCACTATGTTCTGCGGGCAAAATGCAGTAATTGGGGCGTTTAAACGTCGAAAAATCTGCCACGGGAAGGAAATTACTGTCATTTTTCGTCAAAATCGACGAATGATCGAGTTTTGCGAGTTATTTGGCTTGTTTCGACGCTTAATACAGCGTGCACTATGTTCTGCGGGTAAAATGCAGTAATATGGGCGTTTAAATGTCGAAATATCTCCAACGGGAAGGAAATTACGGTCATTTTTCGTCAAAATCGACGAATGATCGAGTATTGCGAGTTGTTTGGCTTGCGTCGACGCTTAATACCGCGTGCACTATGTTCTGCGCGTAAAATGCAGTAATTTGGGCGTTTTAAACGTCGAAATATCTCCAACGGGAAGGAAATAACGGTCATTTTTCGTCAAAATCGACAAATGGTCGAGTTTTGCGAGTTGTTTGGCTTGTGTCGACGCTTAATACAGCGTGCACCTATGTTCTGCGCGTAAAATGCAGTAATTTGGGCGTTTTAAACGTCGAAATATCTCCAACGGAAGGAAATTACGGTCATTTTTCGTCAAAATCGACGAATGATCGAGTTTTGCGAGTTGTTTGGCTTGTGTCGACGCTTAATACAGCGTGCACTATGTTCTGCGCGTAAAATGCAGTAATTTGGGCGATTAAACGTCGAAATATCTCTACGGGGAAGGAAATTACGGTCATTTTTCGTCAAAATCGACGAATGATCGAGTTTTGCGAGTTGTTTGGCTTGTGTCGACGATTAATACAGCGTGCACTATGTTCTGCGCGCAAAATGCAGTAATTTGGGCGTTTTAAACGTCGAAAAATCTCCCACGGGAAGGAAATTACTGTCATTTTTCGTCAAAATCGACGAATGATCGAGTTTTGCGAGTTGTTTGGCTTGTGTCGACGATTAATACAGCGTGCACTATGTTCTGCGCGCAAAATGCAGTAATTTGGGCGTTTTAAACGTCGAAAAATCTCCCACGGGAAGGAAATTACTGTCATTTTTCGTCAAAATCGACGAATGATCGAGTTTTGCGAGTTATTTGGCTTGTTTCGACGCTTAATACAGCGTGCACTATGTTCTGCGGGTAAAATGCAGTAATTTGGGCGTTTAAACGTCGAAATATCTCCAACGGGAAGGAAATTACGGTCATTTTTCGTCAAAATCGACGAATGATCGAGTATTGCGAGTTGTTTGGCTTGTGTCGACGCTTAATACAGCGTGCACTATGTTCTGCGCGCAAAATGCAGTAATTTGGGCGTTTTAAACGTCGAAAAATCTCCCACGGGAAGGAAATTACTGTCATTTTTCGTCAAAATCGACGAATGATCGAGTTTTGCGAGTTATTTGGCTTGTTTCGACGCTTAATACAGCGTGCACTATGTTCTGCGGGTAAAATGCAGTAATATGGGCGTTTTAAACGTCGAAATATCTCCAACGGGAAGGAAATTACGGTCATTTTTCGTCAAAATCGACGAATGATCGAGTATTGCGAGTTGTTTGGCTTGCGTCGACGCTTAATACCGCGTGCACTATGTTCTGCGCGCAAAATGCAGTAATTTGGGCGTTTAAACGTCGAAAAATCTCCCACGGGAAGGGAATTACTGTCATTTTTCGTCAAAATCGACGAATGATCGAGTTTTGCGAGTTGTTTGGCTTGTGTCGACGCTTAATTCAGTGTGCACTATGTTCTGCGCGTAAAATGCAGTAAATTGGGCGTTTAAACGTCGAAATATCTCCAACGGGAAGGAAATAACGGTCATTTTTCGTCAAAATCGACAAATGGTCGAGTTTTGCGAGTTGTTTGGCTTGTGTCGACGCTTAATACAGCGTGCACTATGTTCTGCGCGTAAAATGCAGTAATTTGGGCGTTTAAACGTCGAAATATCTCCAACGGGAAGGAAATTACGGTCATTTTTCGTCAAAATCGACGAATGATCGAGTTTTGCGAGTTGTTTGGCTTCTGTCGACGCTTAATACAGCGTGCACTATGTTCTGCGCGCAAAATGCAGTAATTTGGGCGATTAAACGTCGAAATATCTCTACGGGGATGGAAATTACAGTCATTTTTCGTCAAAATCGACGAATGATCGAGTTTTGCGAGTTGTTTGGCTTGTGTCGACGCACAATACAGCGTGCACTATGTTCTGCGCGTAAAATGCAGTAATTTGGGCATTTAAACGTCGAAATATCTCCAACGGGAAGGAAATTACGGTCATTTTTCGTCAAAATCGACGAATGATCGAGTTTTGCGAGTTGTGTGGGTTTGTGTCGACGATTAATACAGCGTGCACTATGTTCTGCGCGTAAAATGCAGTAATTTGGGCGTTTAAACGTCGAAAAATCTCCCACGGGAAGGAAATTACGGTCATTTTTCGTCAAAATCGACGAATGATCGAGTTTTGCGAGTTGTTTGGCTTGTGTCGACGCTCAATACAGCGTGCACTATGTTCTGATCGTAAAATGCAGTAATTTGGGCGTTTAAAGGTCGAATAATCTCCCACGGGAAGGAAATTACGGTCATTTGTCGTCAAAATCGACAAATGATCGAGTTTTGCGAGTTGTTTGGCTTGTGTCGACGCTTAATACAGCGTGCACTATGTTCTGCGCGCAAAATGCAGTAATTTGGGCGATTAAACGTCGAAATATCTCTACGGGGAAGGAAATTACGGTCATTCTTCGTCAAAATCGACGAACGATCGAGTTTTGCGGGTTGTTTGGCTTGTGTCGACGCTGAATACAGCGTGCACTATGTTCTGCGCGTAAAATGCAGTAATTTGGGCGTTTTAAACGTCGAAATATCTCCATCGGGAAGGAAATTACGGTCATTTTTCGTCAAAATCGACGAATGATCGAGTTTTGCGAGTTGTTTGGCTTGTGTCGACGATTAATACAGCGTGCACTATGTTCTGCGCGCAAAATGCAGTAATTTGGGCGTTTAAACGTCGAAAAATCTCCCACGGGAAGGAAATTACGTTCATTTTTCGTCAAAATCGACGAATGATCGAGTTTTGCGAGTTGTTTGGCTTGTGTCGACGCTTAATACAGCGTGCACCATGTTCTGCGCGTAAAATGCAGTAATTTGGGCGATTAAACGTCGAAATATCTCTACGGGGAAGGAAATTACGGTCATTCTCCGTCAAAATCGACGAATGATCGAGTTTTGCGAGTTGTTTGGCTTGTGTCGACGCTGAATACAGCGTGCACTATGTTCTGCGGGTAAAATGCAGTAATTTGGGCGTTTAAACGTCGAAATATCTCCAACGGGACGGAAATTACGGTCATTTTTCGTCAAAATCGACGAATGATCGAGTTTTGCGAGTTGCTTGGCTTGTGTCGACGCTCAATACAGCGTGCGCTATGTTCTGCGCGTAAAATGCAGTAATTGGGGCGTTTCAACGTCGAAAAATCTCTCACGGGAAGGAAATTACGGTCATTTTTCGTCAAAATCGACGAATGATCGAGTTTTGCGAGTTGTTTGGCTTATGTCGACGCTGAATACAGCGTGCACTATGTTCTGCGTGTAAAATGCAGTAATTTGGGCGTTTAAACGTCGAAATATCTCTACGGGGAAGGAAATTACGGTCATTCTCCGTCAAAATCGACGAATGATCGAGTTTTGCGAGTTGTTTGGCTTGTGTCGACGCTGAATACAGCGTGCACTATGTTCTGCGGGTAAAATGCAGTAATTTGGGCGTTTAAACGTCGAAATATCTCCAACGGGACGGAAATTACGGTCATTTTTCGTCAAAATCGACGAATGATCGAGTTTTGCGAGTTGCTTGGCTTGTGTCGACGCTCAATACAGCGTGCGCTATGTTCTGCGCGTAAAATGCAGTAATTGGGGCGTTTAAACGTCGAAAAATCTCTCACGGGAAGGAAATTACGGTCATTTTTCGTCAAAATCGACGAATGATCGAGTTTTGCGAGTTGTTTGGCTTATGTCGACGCTGAATACAGCGTGCACTATGTTCTGCGTGTAAAATGCAGTAATTTGGGCGTTTAAACGTCGAAATATCTCCAACGGGAAGGAAACTACGGTCATTTTTCGTCAAAATCGACGAATGATCGAGTTTTGCGAGTTGTTTGGCTTGTGTCGACGATTAATACAGCGTGCACTATGTTCTGCGCGCAAAATGCAGTAATTTGGGCGTTTAAACGTCGAAATATCTCTACGGGGAAGGAAATTACAGTCATTTTTCATCAAAATCGACGAATGATCGAGTTTTGCGAGTTGTTTGGCTTATGTCGACGCTGAATACAGCGTGCACTATGTTCTGCGCGCAAAATGCAGTAATTTGGGCGTTTAAACGTCGAAAAATCTCCCACGGGAAGGAAATTACTGTCATTTTTCGTCAAAATCGACGAATGATCGAGTTTTGCGAGTTATTTGGCTTGTTTCGACGCTTAATACAGCGTGCACTATGTTCTGCGGGTAAAATGCAGTAATTTGGGCGTTTAAACGTCGAAATATCTCCAACGGGAAGGAAATTACGGTCATTTTTCGTCAAAATCGACGAATGATCGAGTATTGCGAGTTGTTTGGCTTGTGTCGACGCTTAATACAGCGTGCACTATGTTCTGCGCGCAAAATGCAGTAATTTGGGCGTTTAAACGTCGAAAAATCTCCCACGGGAAGGAAATTACTGTCATTTTTCGTCAAAATCGACGAATGATCGAGTTTTGCGAGTTATTTGGCTTGTTTCGACGCTTAATACAGCGTGCACTATGTTCTGCGGGTAAAATGCAGTAATATGGGCGTTTAAACGTCGAAATATCTCCAACGGGAAGGAAATTACGGTCATTTTTCGTCAAAATCGACGAATGATCGAGTATTGCGAGTTGTTTGGCTTGCGTCGACGCTTAATACCGCGTGCACTATGTTCTGCGCGCAAAATGCAGTAATTTGGGCGTTTAAACGTCGAAAAATCTCCCACGGGAAGGAAATTACTGTCATTTTTCGTCAAAATCGACGAATGATCGAGTTTTGCGAGTTGTTTGGCTTGTGTCGACGATTAATACAGCGTGCACTATGTTCTGCGCGCAAAATGCAGTAATTTGGGCGTTTAAACGTCGAAAAATCTCCCACGGGAAGGAAATTACTGTCATTTTTCGTCAAAATCGACGAATGATCGAGTTTTGCGAGTTATTTGGCTTGTTTCGACGCTTAATACAGCGTGCACTATGTTCTGCGGGTAAAATGCAGTAATATGGGCGTTTAAACGTCGAAATATCTCCAACGGGAAGGAAATTACGGTCATTTTTCGTCAAAATCGACGAATGATCGAGTATTGCGAGTTGTTTGGCTTGCGTCGACGCTTAATACCGCGTGCACTATGTTCTGCGCGTAAAATGCAGTAATTTGGGCGTTTAAACGTCGAAATATCTCCAACGGGAAGGAAATTACGGTCATTTTTCGTCAAAATCGACGAATGATCGAGTTTTGCGAGTTGTTTGGCTTGTGTCGACGCTTAATTCAGTGTGCACTATGTTCTGCGCGTAAAATGCAGTAAATTGGGCGTTTAAACGTCGAAATATCTCCAACGGGAAGGAAATAACGGTCATTTTTCGTCAAAATCGACAAATGGTCGAGTTTTGCGAGTTGTTTGGCTTGTGTCGACGCTTAATACAGCGTGCACTATGTTCTGCGCGTAAAATGCAGTAATTTGGGCGTTTAAACGTCGAAATATCTCCAACGGGAAGGAAATTACGGTCATTTTTCGTCAAAATCGACGAATGATCGAGTTTTGCGAGTTGTTTGGCTTCTGTCGACGCTTAATACAGCGTGCACTATGTTCTGCGCGCAAAATGCAGTAATTTGGGCGATTAAACGTCGAAATATCTCTACGGGGATGGAAATTACAGTCATTTTTCGTCAAAATCGACGAATGATCGAGTTTTGCGAGTTGTTTGGCTTGTGTCGACGCACAATACAGCGTGCACTATGTTCTGCGCGTAAAATGCAGTAATTTGGGCATTTAAACGTCGAAATATCTCCAACGGGAAGGAAATTACGGTCATTTTTCGTCAAAATCGACGAATGATCGAGTTTTGCGAGTTGTTTGGTTTGTGTCGACGCTTAATACAGCGTGCACTATGTTCTGCGCGTAAAATGCAGTAATTTGGGCGTTTAAACGTCGAAAAATCTCCCACGGGAAGGAAATTACGGTCATTTTTCGTCAAAATCGACGAATGATCGAGTTTTGCGAGTTGTTTGGCTTGTGTCGACGCTCAATACAGCGTGCACTATGTTCTGATCGTAAAATGCAGTAATTTGGGCGTTTAAACGTCGAATAATCTCCCACGGGAAGGAAATTACGGTCATTTGTCGTCAAAATCGACAAATGATCGAGTTTTGCGAGTTGTTTGGCTTGTGTCGACGCTTAATACAGCGTGCACTATGTTCTGCGCGCAAAATGCAGTAATTTGGGCGATTAAACGTCGAAATATCTCTACGGGGATGGAAATTACAGTCATTTTTCGTCAAAATCGACGAATGATCGAGTTTTGCGAGTTGTTTGGCTTGTGTCGACGCACAATACAGCGTGCACTATGTTCTGCGCGTAAAATGCAGTAATTTGGGCATTTAAACGTCGAAATATCTCCAACGGGAAGGAAATTACGGTCATTTTTCGTCAAAATCGACGAATGATCGAGTTTTGCGAGTTGTTTGGTTTGTGTCGACGCTTAATACAGCGTGCACTATGTTCTGCGCGTAAAATGCAGTAATTTGGGCGTTTAAACGTCGAAAAATCTCCCACGGGAAGGAAATTACGGTCATTTTTCGTCAAAATCGACGAATGATCGAGTTTTGCGAGTTGTTTGGCTTGTGTCGACGCTCAATACAGCGTGCACTATGTTCTGATCGTAAAATGCAGTAATTTGGGCGTTTAAACGTCGAATAATCTCCCACGGGAAGGAAATTACGGTCATTTGTCGTCAAAATCGACAAATGATCGAGTTTTGCGAGTTGTTTGGCTTGTGTCGACGCTTAATACAGCGTGCACTATGTTCTGCGCGCAAAATGCAGTAATTTGGGCGATTAAACGTCGAAATATCTCTACGGGGAAGGAAATTACGGTCATTCTTCGTCAAAATCGACGAACGATCGAGTTTTGCGGGTTGTTTGGCTTGTGTCGACGCTGAATACAGCGTGCACTATGTTCTGCGCGTAAAATGCAGTAATTTGGGCGTTTAAAACGTCGAAATATCTCCATCGGGAAGGAAATTACGGTCATTTTTCGTCAAAATCGACGAATGATCGAGTTTTGCGAGTTGTTTGGCTTGTGTCGACGATTAATACAGCGTGCACTATGTTCTGCGCGCAAAATGCAGTAATTTGGGCGTTTAAACGTCGAAAAATCTCCCACGGGAAGGAAATTACGTTCATTTTTCGTCAAAATCGACGAATGATCGAGTTTTGCGAGTTGTTTGGCTTGTGTCGACGCTTAATACAGCGTGCACCATGTTCTGCGCGTAAAATGCAGTAATTTGGGCGATTAAACGTCGAAATATCTCTACGGGGAAGGAAATTACGGTCATTCTCCGTCAAAATCGACGAATGATCGAGTTTTGCGAGTTGTTTGGCTTGTGTCGACGCTGAATACAGCGTGCACTATGTTCTGCGGGTAAAATGCAGTAATTTGGGCGTTTAAACGTCGAAATATCTCCAACGGGACGGAAATTACGGTCATTTTTCGTCAAAATCGACGAATGATCGAGTTTTGCGAGTTGCTTGGCTTGTGTCGACGCTCAATACAGCGTGCGCTATGTTCTGCGCGTAAAATGCAGTAATTGGGGCGTTTAAACGTCGAAAAATCTCTCACGGGAAGGAAATTACGGTCATTTTTCGTCAAAATCGACGAATGATCGAGTTTTGCGAGTTGTTTGGCTTATGTCGACGCTGAATACAGCGTGCACTATGTTCTGCGTGTAAAATGCAGTAATTTGGGCGTTTAAACGTCGAAATATCTCTACGGGGAAGGAAATTACGGTCATTCTCCGTCAAAATCGACGAATGATCGAGTTTTGCGAGTTGTTTGGCTTGTGTCGACGCTGAATACAGCGTGCACTATGTTCTGCGGGTAAAATGCAGTAATTTGGGCGTTTAAACGTCGAAATATCTCCAACGGGACGGAAATTACGGTCATTTTTCGTCAAAATCGACGAATGATCGAGTTTTGCGAGTTGTTTGGCTTGTGTCGACGATTAATACAGCGTGCACTATGTTCTGCGCGCAAAATGCAGTAATTTGGGCGTTTAAACGTCGAAATATCTCTACGGGGAAGGAAATTACAGTCATTTTTCATCAAAATCGACGAATGATCGAGTTTTGCGAGTTGTTTGGCTTATGTCGACGCTGAATACAGCGTGCACTATGTTCTGCGTGTAAAATGCAGTAATTTGGGCGTTTATACGTCGAAATATCTCCAACGGGAAGGAAATGACGGTCATTCTTCGTCAAAATCGACGAATGATCGAGTTTTGCGAGTTGTTTGGCTTGTGTCGACGCTTAATACAGCGTGCACTATGTTCTGCGCGCAAAATGCAGTAATTTGGGCGTTTAAACGTCGAAAAATCTCCCACGGGAAGGAAATTACGGTCATTTTTCGTCAAAATCGACGAATGATCGAGTTTTGCGAGTTGTTTGGCTTGTGTCGACGCTTAATACAACGTGCACTATATTCTGCGCGTAAAATGCAGTAATTTGGGCGTTTATACGTCGAAATATCTCCAACGGGAAGGAAATGACGGTCATTCTTCGTCAAAATCGACGAATGATCGAGTTTTGCGAGTTGTTTGGCTTGTGTCGACGCTGAATACAACGTGCACTGTGTTCTGCGCGTAAAATGCAGTAATTTGGGCGTTTAAACGTCGAAATATCTCCAACGGGAAGGAAATTACGGTCATTTTTCGTCAAAATCGACAAATGATCGAGTTTTGCGAGTTGTTTGGCTTGTGTCGACGCTTAATACAGCGTGCACTATGTTCTACGCGCAAAATGCAGTAATTTGGGCGATTAAACGTCGAAATATCTCTACGGGGAAGCAAATTACGGTCATTTTTCGTCCAAATCGACGAATGATCGAGTTTTGCGAGTTGTTTGCGTTGTGTCGACGATTAATACAGCGTGCACTATGTTCTGCGCGTAAATTGCAGTAATTTGGGCGTTTAAACGTCGAAATATCTCCCACGGGAAGGAAATTACGGTCATTTTTCTTCCAAATCGACAAATGATCGAGTTTTGCGAGTTGTTTGGCTTGTGTCGACGCTTAATACAGAGTGCACTATGTTCTGCGCGCAAAATGCAGTAATTTGGGCGATTAAACGTCGAAATATCTCTACGGGGACGGAAATTACGGTCATTTTTCGTCAAAATCGACGAATGATCGAGTTTTGCGAGTTGTTTGGCTTGTGTCGACGCTTAATACAGCGTGCACTATGTTCTGCGCGTAAAATGCAGTAATTTGGGCGATTAAACGTCGAAATATCTCTACGGGGAAGGAAATTACGGTCATTTTTCGTCAAAATCGACAAATGATCGAGTTTTGCGAGTTGTTTGGCTTGTGTCGACGCTTAATGCAGAGTGCACTATGTTCTGCGCGCAAAATGCAGTAATTTGGGCGTTTCAACGTCGAAATATCTCCAACGGGAAGGAAATTACGGTCATTTTTCGTCAAAATCGACGAATGATCGAGTTTTGCGAGTTGTTTGGCTTGTGTCGACGCTTAATACTACGTGCACTATATTCTGCGCGTAAAATGCAGTCATTTGGGCGTTTATACGTCGAAATATCTCCAACGGGATGGAAATTACGGTCATTCTTCGTCAAAATCGACGAATGATCGAGTTTTGCGAGTTGTTTGGCTTGTGTCGACGCTGAATACAGCGTGCACTGTGTTCTGCGCGTAAAATGCAGTAATTTGGGCGTTTAAACGTCGAAATATCTCCAACGGGAAGGAAATTACGGTCATTTTTCGTCAAAATCGACAAATGATCGAGTTTTGCGAGTTGTTTGGCTTGTGTCGACGCTTAATACAGCGTGCACTATGTTCTACGCGCAAAATGCAGTAATTTGGGCGATAAAAGGTCGAAATATCTCTACGGGGAAGGAAATTACGGTCATTTTTCGTCAAAATCGACGAATGATCGAGTTTTGCGAGTTGTTTGGCTTGTGTCGACGCTTAATACAGCGTGCACTATGTTCTGCGCGCAAACTGCAGTAATTGGGGCGATTAAACGTCGAAATATCTCTACGGGGAAGGAAATTACGGTAATTTTTCGTCAAAATCGACGAATGATCGAGTTTTGCGAGTTGTTTGGCTTGTGTCGACGCTTAATACAGCGTGCACTCTGTTCTGCGCGCAAAATGCAGTAATTTGGGCGATGAAACGTCGAAATATCTCCAACGGGAAGGAAATTACGATCATTTTTCGTGAAAATCGACGAATGATCGAGTTTTGCGAGTTGTTTGCCTTGTGTCGACGCTTAATACAGCGTGCACTATGTTCTGCGCGTAAAATGCAGTAATTTGGGCGATTAAACGTCGAAATATCTCTACGGGGAAGGAAATTACGGTCATTTTTCGACATAGTCGACGAATGATCGAGTTTTGCGAGTTGTTTGGCTTGTGTCGACGCTCAATACAGCGTGCACTATGTTCTGCGCGTAAAATGCAGTAAATTGGGCGTTTAAACGTCGACATATCTCCAACGGGAAGGAAATAACGGTCATTTTTCGTCAAAATCGACAAATGATCGAGTTTTGCGAGTTGTTTGGCTTGTGTCGACGCTTAATACAGCGTGCACTATGTTCTGCGCGCAAACTGCAGTAATTGGGGCGATTAAACGTCGAAATATCTCTACGGGGAAGGAAATTACGGTCATTTTTCGTCAAAATCGACGAATGATCGAGTTTTGCGAGTTGTTTGGCTCGTGTCGACGCTTAATACATCGTGCACTATATTCTGCGCGTAAAATGCAGTAATTTGGGCGTTTATACGTCGAAATATCTCCAACGGGAAGGAAATTACGGTCATTCTTCGTCAAAATCGACGAATGATCGAGTTTTGCGAGTTGTTTGGCTTGCGTCGACGCTGAATACAGCGTGCACTGTGTTCTACGCGCAAAATGCAGTAATTTGGGCGATTAAACGTCGAATTATCTCTACGGGGAAGGAAATTACGGTCATTTTTCGTCAAAATCGACGAATGATCGAGTTTTGCGAGTTGTTTGCGTTGTGTCGATGCTTAATACAGCGTGCACTATGTTCTGCGCGTAAAATGCATTAACTTTGGCGATTAAATGTCGAAATATCTCTACGGGGAAGGAAATTACGGTCATTTTTCGTCAAAATCGACGAATGATCGAGTTTTGCGAGTTGTTTGGCTTGTGTCGACGCTCAATACAGCGTGCACTATGTTCTGCGCGCAAAATGCAGTAATTTGGGCGATGAAACGTCGAAATATCTCCAACGGGAAGGAAATTACGGTCATTTTTCGTCAAAATCGACGAATGATCGAGTTTTGCGAGTTGTTTGGCTTCTGTCGACGCTTAATACAGCGTGCACTATGTTCTGCGCGTAAATTGCAGTAATTTGGGCGTTTAAACGTCGAAATATCTCCCACGGGAAGGAAATTACGGTCATTTTTCTTCCAAATCGACAAATGATCGAGTTTTGCGAGTTGTTTGGCTTCTGTCGACGCTTAATACAGCGTGCACTATGTTCTGCGCGTAAATTGCAGTAATTTGGGCGTTTAAACGTCGAAATATCTCCAACGGGAATGAAATTACGGTCATTTTTCGTCAAAATCGACAAATGATCGAGTTTTGCGAGTTGTTTGGCTTGTGTCGACGCTTAATACAGCGTGCACTATGTTCTGCGCGCAAACTGCAGTAATTGGGGCGATTAAACGTCGAAATATCTCTACGGGGAAGGAAATTACGGTCATTTTTCGTCAAAATCGACGAATGATCGAGTTTTGCGAGTTGTTGGGCTCGTGTCGACGCTTAATACAGCGTGCACTATGTTCTGCGCGTAAAATGCAGTAATTTGGGCGATTAAACGTCGAAATATCTCCAACGGGAAGGAAATTACGTTCATTTTTCGTTAAAATCGACGAATGATCGACTTTTGCGAGTTGTTTGGCTTGTGTCGACGCTTAATACAGAGTGCACTATGTTCTGCGCGCAAAATGCAGTAATTTGGGCGATTAAACGTCGAAATATCTCTACGGGGAAGGAAATTACGGTCATTTTTCGTCAAAATCGACGGATGATCGAGTTTTGCGAGTTGTTTGGCTTGTGTCGACGCTTAATACAGCGTGCACTATGTTCTACGCGCCAAATGCAGTAATTTGGGCGATTAAACGTCGAAATATCTCTACGGGGAAGGAAATTACGGTCATTTTTCGTCAAAATCGACGAATGATCGAGTTTGGCGAGTTGTTTGCGTTGTGTCGACGCTCAATACAGCGTGCACTATGTTCTGCGCGTAAAATGCAGTAACTTGGGCGATTAAACGTCGAAATATCTCTACGGGGAAGGAAATTACGGTCATTTTTCGTCAAAATCGACGAATGATCGAGTTTTGCGAGTTGTTTGGCTTGTGTCGACGCTTAATACAGCGTGCACTATGTTCTGCGCGTAAAATGCAGTAATTTGGGCGTTTAAACGTCGAAAAATCTCCCACGGGAAGGAAATTACGGTCATTTTTCGTCAAAATCGACGAATGATCGAGTTTTGCGAGTTGTTTGGCTTATGCCGACGCTGAATACAGCGTGCACTATGTTCTGCGTGTAAAATGCAGTAATTTGGTCGTTTAAACGTCGAAATATCTCCAACGGGAAGGAAATTACGGTCAGTTTTCGTCAAAATCGACGAGTGATCGAGTTTTGCGAGTTGTTTGGCTTGTGTCGACGATTAATACAGCGTGCACTATGTTCTGCGCGCAAAATGCAGTTATTTGGGCGTTTAAACGTCGAAAAATCTCCCACGGGAAGGAAATTACTGTCATTTTTCGTCAAAATCGACGAATGATCGAGTTTTGCGAGTTATTTGGCTTGTTTCGACGCTTAATACAGCGTGCACTATGTTCTGCGGGTAAAATGCAGTAATCTGGGCGTTTAAACGTCGAAATATCTCCAACGGGAAGGAAATTACGGTCATTTTTCGTCAAAATCGACAAATGATCGAGTTTTGCGAGTTGTTTGGCTTGTGTCGACGCTTAATACAGCGTGCACTATGTTCTACGCGCCAAATGCAGTAATTTGGGCGATTAAACGTCGAAATATCTCTACGGGGAAGGAAATTACGGTCATTTTTCGTCAAAATCGACGAATGATCGAGTTTGGCGAGTTGTTTGCGTTGTGTCGACGCTCAATACAGCGTGCACTATGTTCTGCGCGTAAAATGCAGTAACTTTGGCGATTAAACGTCGAAATATCTCTACGGGGAAGGAAATTACGGTCATTTTTCGTCAAAATCGACGAATGATCGAGTTTTGCGAGTTGTTTGGCTTGTGTCGACGCTTAATACAGCGTGCACTCTGTTCTGCGCGCAAAATGCAGTAATTTGGGCGATGAAACGTCGAAATATCTCCAACGGGAAGGAAATTACGGTCATTTTTCGTCAAAATCGGCGAATGATCGAGTTTTGCGAGTTGTTTGGCTTCTGTCGACGCTTAATACAGCGTGCACTATGTTCTGCGCGTAAATTGCAGTAATTTGGGCGTTTTAAACGTCGAAATATCTCCCACGGGAAGGAAATTACGGTCATTTTTCTTCCAAATCGACAAATGATCGAGTTTTGCGAGTAGTTTGGCTTGTGTCGACGCTTAATACAGCGTGCACTCTGTTCTGCGGGTAAAATGCAGTAATTTGGGCGTTTAAACGTCGAAATATCTCCAACGGGAATGAAATTACGGTCATTTTTCGTCAAAATCGACAAATGATCGAGTTTTGCGAGTTGTTTGGCTTGTGTCGACGCTTAATACAGCGTGCACTATGTTCTGCGCGCAAACTGCAGTAATTGGGGCGATTAAACGTCGAAATATCTCCCACGGGAAGGAAATTACGGTCATTTTTCTTCCAAATCGACAAATGATCGAGTTTTGCGAGTTGTTTGGCTTGTGTCGACGCTTAATACAGAGTGCACTATGTTCTGCGCGCCAAATGCAGTAATTTGGGCGTTTCAACGTCGAAATATCTCCAACGGGAAGGAAATTACGGTCATTTTTCGTCAAAATCGACGAATGATCGAGTTTTGCGAGTAGTTTGGCTTGTGTCGACGCTTAATACAGCGTGCACTCTGTTCTGCGGGTCAAATGCAGTAATTTGGGCGTTTAAACGTCGAAATATCTCCAACGGGAATGAAATTACGGTCATTTTTCGTCAAAATCGACAAATGATCGAGTTTTGCGAGTTGTTTGGCTTGTGTCGACGCTTAATACAGCGTGCACTATGTTCTGCGCGCAAACTGCAGTAATTGGGGCGATTAAACGTCGAAATATCTCTACGGGGAAGGAAATTACGGTCATTTTTCGTCAAAATCGACGAATGATCGAGTTTTGCGAGTTGTTGGGCTCGTGTCGACGCTTAATACAGCGTGCACTATGTTCTGCGCGTAAAATGCAGTAATTTGGGCGATTAAACGTCGAAATATCTCCAACGGGAAGGAAATTACGTTCATTTTTCGTCAAAATCGACGAATGATCGACTTTTGCGAGTTGTTTGGCTTGTGTCGACGCTTAATACAGAGTGCACTATGTTCTGCGCGCAAAATGCAGTAATTTGGGCGATTAAACGTCGAAATATCTCTACGTGAAAGGAAATTACGGTCATTTTTCGTCAAAATCGACGGATGATCGAGTTTTGCGAGTTGTTTGGCTTGTGTCGACGCTTAATACAGCGTGCACTATGTTCTGCGCGTAAAATGCAGTAATTTGGACGTTTAAACGTCGAAAAATCTCCCACGGGAAGGAAATTACGGTCATTTTTCGTCAAAATCGACGAATGATCGAGTTTTGCGAGTTGTTTGGCTTATGCCGACGCTGAATACAGCGTGCACTATGTTCTGCGTGTAAAATGCAGTAATTTGGGCGTTTAAACGTCGAAATATCTCCAACGGGAAGGAAATTACGGTCAGTTTTCGTCAAAATCGACGAGTGATCGAGTTTTGCGAGTTGTTTGGCTTGTGCCGACGATTAATACAGCGTGCACTATGTTCTGCGCGCAAAATGCAGTAATTTGGGCGTTTAAACGTCGAAAAATCTCCCACGGGAAGGAAATTACTGTCATTTTTTGTCAAAATCGACGAATGATCGAGTTTTGCGAGTTATTTGGCTTGTTTCGACGCTTAATACAGCGTGCACTATGTTCTGCGGGTAAAATGCAGTAATTTGGGCGTTTAAACGTCGAAATATCTCCAACGGGAAGGAAATTACGGTCATTTTTCGTCAAAATCGACAAATGATCGAGTTTTGCGAGTTGTTTGGCTTGTGTCGACGCTTAATACAGCGTGCACTATGTTCTACGCGCCAAATGCAGTAATTTGGGCGATTAAACGTCGAAATATCTCTACGGGGAAGGACATTACGGTCATTTTTCGTCAAAATCGACGAATGATCGAGTTTGGCGAGTTGTTTGCGTTGTGTCGACGCTCAATACAGCGTGCACTATGTTCTGCGCGTAAAATGCAGTAACTTTGGCGATTAAACGTCGAAATATCTCTACGGGGAAGGAAATTACGGTCATTTTTCGTCAAAATCGACGAATGATCGAGTTTTGCGAGTTGTTTGGCTTGTGTCGACGCTTAATACAGCGTGCACTCTGTTCTGCGCGCAAAATGCAGTAATTTGGGCGATGAAACGTCGAAATATCTCCAACGGGAAGGAAATTACGGTCATTTTTCGTCAAAATCGACGGATGATCGAGTTTTGCGAGTTGTTTGGCTTGTGTCGACGCTTAATACAGCGTGCACTATGTTCTACGCGCCAAATGCAGTAATTTGGGCGATTAAACGTCGAAATATCTCTACGGGGAAGGAAATTACGGTCATTTTTCGTCAAAATCGACGAATGATCGAGTTTGGCGAGTTGTTTGCGTTGTGTCGACGCTCAATACAGCGTGCACTATGTTCTGCGCGTAAAATGCAGTAACTTTGGCGATTAAACGTCGAAATATCTCTACGGGGAAGGAAATTACGGTCATTTTTCGTCAAAATCGACGAATGATCGAGTTTGGCGAGTTGTTTGCGTTGTGTCGACGCTCAATACAGCGTGCACTATGTTCTGCGCGTAAAATGCAGTAACTTTGGCGATTAAACGTCGAAATATCTCTACGGGGAAGGAAATTACGGTCATTTTTCGTCAAAATCGACGCATGATCGAGTTTTGCGAGTTGTTTGGCTTGTGTCGACGCTTAATACAGCGTGCACTCTGTTCTGCGCGCAAAATGCAGTAATTTGGGCGATGAAACGTCGAAATATCTCCAACGGGAAGGAAATTACGGTCATTTTTCGTCAAAATCGGCGAATGATCGAGTTTTGCGAGTTGTTTGGCTTCTGTCGACGCTTAATACAGCGTGCACTATGTTCTGCGCGTAAATTGCAGTAATTTGGGCGTTTAAACGTCGAAATATCTCCCACGGGAAGGAAATTACGGTCATTTTTCTTCCAAATCGACAAATGATCGAGTTTTGCGAGTAGTTTGGCTTGTGTCGACGCTTAATACAGCGTGCACTCTGTTCTGCGGGTAAAATGCAGTAATTTGGGCGTTTAAACGTCGAAATATCTCCAACGGGAATGAAATTACGGTCATTTTTCGTCAAAATCGACAAATGATCGAGTTTTGCGAGTTGTTTGGCTTGTGTCGACGCTTAATACAGCGTGCACTATGTTCTGCGCGCAAACTGCAGTAATTGGGGCGATTAAACGTCGAAATATCTCTACGGGGAAGGAAATTACGGTCATTTTTCGTCAAAATCGACGAATGATCGAGTTTTGCGAGTTGTTTGGCTCGTGTCGACGCTTAATACATCGTGCACTATATTCTGCGCGTAAAATGCAGTAATTTGGGCGTTTAATCGTCGAAAAATCTCCCACGGGAAGGAAATTACGGTCATTTTTCGTCAAAATCGACGAATGATCGAGTTTGGCGAGTTGTTTGCGTTGTGTCGACGCTTAATACAGCGTGCACTATGTTCTGCGCGTAAATTGCAGTAATTTGGGCGTTTAAGCGTCGAAATATCTCCCACGGGAAGGAAATTACGGTCATTTTTCTTCCAAATCGACAAATGATCGAGTTTTGCGAGTTGTTTGGCTTGTGTCGACGCTTAATACAGCGTGCACTCTGTTCTGCGCGCAAAATGCAGTAATTTGGGCGATGAAACGTCGAAATATCTCCAACAGGAAGGAAATTACGGTCAGTTTTCGTCAAAATCGACGAGTGATCGAGTTTTGCGAGTTGTTTGGCTTGTGTCGACGATTAATACAGCGTGCACTATGTTCTGCGCGCAAAATGCAGTTATTTGGGCGTTTAAACGTCGAAAAATCTCCCACGGGAAGGAAATTACTGTCATTTTTCGTCAAAATCGACGAATGATCGAGTTTTGCGAGTTATTTGGCTTGTTTCGACGCTTAATACAGCGTGCACTATGTTCTGCGGGTAAAATGCAGTAATCTGGGCGTTTAAACGTCGAAATATCTCCAACGGGAAGGAAATTACGGTCATTTTTCGTCAAAATCGACAAATGATCGAGTTTTGCGAGTTGTTTGGCTTGTGTCGACGCTTAATACAGCGTGCACTATGTTCTACGCGCCAAATGCAGTAATTTGGGCGATTAAACGTCGAAATATCTCTACGGGGAAGGAAATTACGGTCATTTTTCGTCAAAATCGACGAATGATCGAGTTTGGCGAGTTGTTTGCGTTGTGTCGACGCTCAATACAGCGTGCACTATGTTCTGCGCGTAAAATGCAGTAACTTTGGCGATTAAACGTCGAAATATCTCTACGGGGAAGGAAATTACGGTCATTTTTCGTCAAAATCGACGAATGATCGAGTTTTGCGAGTTGTTTGGCTTGTGTCGACGCTTAATACAGCGTGCACTCTGTTCTGCGCGCAAAATGCAGTAATTTGGGCGATGAAACGTCGAAATATCTCCAACGGGAAGGAAATTACGGTCATTTTTCGTCAAAATCGGCGAATGATCGAGTTTTGCGAGTTGTTTGGCTTCTGTCGACGCTTAATACAGCGTGCACTATGTTCTGCGCGTAAATTGCAGTAATTTGGGCGTTTAAACGTCGAAATATCTCCCACGGGAAGGAAATTACGGTCATTTTTCTTCCAAATCGACAAATGATCGAGTTTTGCGAGTAGTTTGGCTTGTGTCGACGCTTAATACAGCGTGCACTCTGTTCTGCGGGTAAAATGCAGTAATTTGGGCGTTTAAACGTCGAAATATCTCCAACGGGAATGAAATTACGGTCATTTTTCGTCAAAATCGACAAATGATCGAGTTTTGCGAGTTGTTTGGCTTGTGTCGACGCTTAATACAGCGTGCACTATGTTCTGCGCGCAAACTGCAGTAATTGGGGCGATTAAACGTCGAAATATCTCCCACGGGAAGGAAATTACGGTCAGTTTTCTTCCAAATCGACAAATGATCGAGTTTTGCGAGTTGTTTGGCTTGTGTCGACGCTTAATACAGAGTGCACTATGTTCTGCGCGCCAAATGCAGTAATTTGGGCGTTTCAACGTCGAAATATCTCCAACGGGAAGGAAATTACGGTCATTTTTCGTCAAAATCGACGAATGATCGAGTTTTGCGAGTAGTTTGGCTTGTGTCGACGCTTAATACAGCGTGCACTCTGTTCTGCGGGTAAAATGCAGTAATTTGGGCGTTTAAACGTCGAAATATCTCCAACGGGAATGAAATTACGGTCATTTTTCGTCAAAATCGACAAATGATCGAGTTTTGCGAGTTGTTTGGCTTGTGTCGACGCTTAATACAGCGTGCACTATGTTCTGCGCGCAAACTGCAGTAATTGGGGCGATTAAACGTCGAAATATCTCTACGGGGAAGGAAATTACGGTCATTTTTCGTCAAAATCGACGAATGATCGAGTTTTGCGAGTTGTTGGGCTCGTGTCGACGCTTAATACAGCGTGCACTATGTTCTGCGCGTAAAATGCAGTAATTTGGGCGATTAAACGTCGAAATATCTCCAACGGGAAGGAAATTACGTTCATTTTTCGTCAAAATCGACGAATGATCGACTTTTGCGAGTTGTTTGGCTTGTGTCGACGCTTAATACAGAGTGCACTATGTTCTGCGCGCAAAATGCAGTAATTTGGGCGATTAAACGTCGAAATATCTCTACGTGAAAGGAAATTACGGTCATTTTTCGTCAAAATCGACGGATGATCGAGTTTTGCGAGTTGTTTGGCTTGTGTCGACGCTTAATACAGCGTGCACTATGTTCTGCGCGTAAAATGCAGTAATTTGGACGTTTAAACGTCGAAAATCTCCACGGAAGGAAATTACGGTAATTTTCGTCAAAATCGACGAATGATCGAGTTTTGCGAGTTGTTTGGCTTATGCCGACGCTGAATACAGCGTGCACTATGTTCTGCGTGTAAAATGCAGTAATTTGGGCGTTTAAACGTCGAAATATCTCCAACGGGAAAGGAAATTACGGTCAGTTTTCGTCAAAATCGACGAGTGATCGAGTTTTGCGAGTTGTTTGGCTTGTGCCGACGATTAATACAGCGTGCACTATGTTCTGCGCGCAAAATGCAGTAATTTGGGCGTTTAACGTCGAAAAATCTCCCACGGGAAGGAAATTACTGTCATTTTTTGTCAAATCGACGAATGATCGAGTTTTGCGAGTTATTTGGCTTGTTTCGACGCTTAATACAGCGTGCACTATGTTCTGCGGGTAAAATGCAGTAATTTGGGCGTTTAAACGTCGAAATATCTCCAACGGAAGGAAATTACGGTCATTTTTCGTCAAAATCGACAAATGATCGAGTTTTGCGAGTTGTTTGGCTTGTGTCGACGCTTAATACAGCGTGCACTATGTTCTACGCGCCAAATGCAGTAATTTGGGCGATTAAACGTCGAAATATCTCTACGGGAAGGAAATTACGGTCATTTTTCGTCAAAATCGACGAATGATCGAGTTTGGCGAGTTGTTTGCGTTGTGTCGACGCTCAATACAGCGTGCACTATGTTCTGCGCGTAAAATGCAGTAACTTTGGCGATTAAACGTCGAAATATCTCTACGGGGAAGGAAATTACGGTCATTTTTCGTCAAAATCGACGAATGATCGAGTTTTGCGAGTTGTTTGGCTTGTGTCGACGCTTAATACAGCGTGCACTCTGTTCTGCGCGCAAAATGCAGTAATTTGGGCGATGAAACGTCGAAATATCTCCAACGGGAAGGAAATTACGGTCATTTTTCGTCAAAATCGACGGATGATCGAGTTTGCGAGTTGTTTGGCTTGTGTCGACGCTTAATACAGGCGTGCACTATGTTCTACGCGCCAAATGCAGTAATTTGGGCGATTAAACGTCGAAATATCTCTACGGGGAAGGAAATTACGGTCATTTTTCGTCAAAATCGACGAATGATCGAGTTTGGCGAGTTGTTTGCGTTGTGTCGACGCTCAATACAGCGTGCACTATGTTCTGCGCGTAAAATGCAGTACTTTGGCGATTAAACGTCGAAATATCTCTACGGGAAGGAATTACGGTCATTTTTCGTCAAAATCGACGAATGATCGAGTTTGGCGAGTTGTTTGCGTTGTGTCGACGCTCAATACAGCGTGCACTATGTTCTGCGCGTAAAATGCAGTAACTTTGGGCGATTAAACGGTCGAAATATCTCTACGGGGAAGGAAATTACGGTCATTTTTCGTCAAAATCGACGCATGATCGAGTTTTGCGAGTTGTTTGGCTTGTGTCGGACGCTTAATACAGCGTGCACTCTGTTCTGCGCGCAAAATGCAGTAATTTGGGCGATGAAACGTCGAAATATCTCCAACGGGAAGGAAATTACGGTCATTTTTCGTCAAAATCGGCGAATGATCGAGTTTTGCGAGTTGTTTGGCTTCTGTCGACGCTTAATACAGCGTGCACTATGTTCTGCGCGTAAATTGCAGTAATTTGGGCGTTTAAACGTCGAAATATCTCCCACGGGAAGGAAATTACGGTCATTTTTCTTCCAAATCGACAAATGATCGAGTTTTGCGAGTAGTTTTGGCTTGTGTCGACGCTTAATACAGCGTGCACTCTGTTCTGCGGGTAAAATGCAGTAATTTGGGCGTTTAAACGTCGAAATATCTCCAACGGGAATGAAATTACGGTCATTTTTCGTCAAAATCGACAAATGATCGAGTTTTGCGAGTTGTTTGGCTTGTGTCGACGCTTAATACAGCGTGCACTATGTTTCTGCGCGCAAACTGCAGTAATTGGGGCGATTAAACGTCGAAATATCTCTACGGGGAAGGAAATTACGGTCATTTTTCGTCAAAATCGACGAATGATCGAGTTTTGCGAGTTGTTTGGCTCGTTGTCGACGCTTAATACATCGTGCACTATATTCTGCGCGTAAAATGCAGTAATTGGGCGTTTAATCGTCGAAAAATCTCCCACGGGAAGGAAATTACGGTCATTTTTCGTCAAAATCGACGAATGATCGAGTTTGGCGAGTTGTTTGCGTTGTGTCGACGCTTAATACAGCGGTGCACTATGTTCTGCGCGTAAATTGCAGTAATTTGGGCGTTTAAGCGTCGAAATATCTCCCACGGGAAGGAAATTACGGTCATTTTTCTTCCAAATCGACAAATGATCGAGTTTTGCGAGTTGTTTGGCTTGTGTTCGACGCTTAATACAGCGTGCACTCTGTTCTGCGCGCAAAATGCAGTAATTTGGGCGATGAAACGTCGAAATATCTCCAACAGGAAGGAAATTACGGTCATTTTTCGTCAAAATCGACGGATGATCGAGTTTTGCGAGTTGTTTGGCTTGTGTCGACGCTTAATACAGCGTGCACTATGTTCTACGCGCCAAATGCAGTAATTTGGGCGATTAAACGTCGAAATATCTCTACGGGGAAGGAAATTACGGTCATTTTTCGACAAAATCGACGAATGATCGAGGTTTGGCGAGTTGTTTGCGTTGTGTCGACGCTCAATACAGCGTGCACTATGTTCTGCGCGTAAAATGCAGTAACTTTGGCGATTAAACGTCGAAATATCTCTACGGGGAAGGAAATTACGGTCATTTTTCGTCAAAATCGACGAATGATCGAGTTTTGCGAGTTGTTTGCTTGTGTCGACGCTTAATACAGCGTGCACTATGTTCTGCGTGTAAAATGCAGTAATTTGGGCGTTTAAACGTCGAAATATCTCCAACGGGAAGGAAATTACGGTCAGTTTTCGTCAAAATCGACGAGTGATCGAGTTTTGCGAGTTGTTTGGCTTGTGTCGACGATTAATACAGCGTGCACTATGTTCTGCGCGCAAAATGCAGTAATTTGGGCGTTTAAACGTCGAAAAATCTCCCACGGGAAGGAAATTACTGTCATTTTTCGTCAAAATCGACGAATGATCGAGTTTTGCGAGTTATTTGGCTTGTTTCGACGCTTAATACAGCGTGCACTATGTTCTGCGGGTAAAATGCAGTAATTTGGGCGTTTAAACGTCGAAATATCTCCAACGGGAAGGAAATTACTGTCATTTTTCGTCAAAATCGACGAATGATCGAGTTTTGCGAGTTATTTGGCTTGTTTCGACGCTTAATACAGCGTGCACTTTGTTCTGCGGGTAAAATGCAGTAATTTGGGCGTTTTAAACGTCGAAATATCTCCAACGGGAAGGAAATTACGGTCATTTTTCGTCAAAATCGACAAATGATCGAGTTTTGCGAGTTGTTTGGCTTGTGTCGACGCTTAATACAGCGTGCACTCTGTTCTGCGCGCAAAATGCAGTAATTTGGGCGATGAAACGTCGAAATATCTCCAACGGGAAGGAAATTACGGTCATTTTTCGTCAAAATCGACGGATGATCGAGTTTTGCGAGTTGTTTGGCTTGTGTCGACGCTTAATACAGCGTGCACTATGTTCTACGCGCCAAATGCAGTAATTTGGGCGATTAAACGTCGAAATATCTCTACGGGGAAGGAAATTACGGTCATTTTTCGTCAAAATCGACGAATGATCGAGTTTGGCGAGTTGTTTGCGTTGTGTCGACGCTCAATACAGCGTGCACTATGTTCTGCGCGTAAAATGCAGTAACTTTGGCGATTAAACGTCGAAATATCTCTACGGGGAAGGAAATTACGGTCATTTTTCGTCAAAATCGACGAATGATCGAGTTTGGCGAGTTGTTTGCGTTGTGTCGACGCTCAATACAGCGTGCACTATGTTCTGCGCGTAAAATGCAGTAACTTTGGCGATTAAACGTCGAAATATCTCTACGGGGAAGGAAATTACGGTCATTTTTCGTCAAAATCGACGCATGATCGAGTTTTGCGAGTTGTTTGGCTTGTGTCGACGCTTAATACAGCGTGCACTCTGTTCTGCGCGCAAAATGCAGTAATTTGGGCGATGAAACGTCGAAATATCTCCAACGGGAAGGAAATTACGGTCATTTTTCGTCAAAATCGGCGAATGATCGAGTTTTGCGAGTTGTTTGGCTTCTGTCGACGCTTAATACAGCGTGCACTATGTTCTGCGCGTAAATTGCAGTAATTTGGGCGTTTAAACGTCGAAATATCTCCCACGGGAAGGAAATTACGGTCATTTTTCGTCAAAATCGGCGAATGATCGAGTTTTGCGAGTAGTTTGGCTTGTGTCGACGCTTAATACAGCGTGCACTATGTTCTGCGCGCAAACTGCAGTAATTGGGGCGATTAAACGTCGAAATATCTCTACGGGGAAGGAAATTACGGTCATTTTTCGTCAAAATCGACGAATGATCGAGTTTTGCGAGTTGTTTGGCTCGTGTCGACGCTTAATACATCGTGCACTATATTCTGCGCGTAAAATGCAGTAATTTGGGCGTTTAATCGTCGAAAAATCTCCCACGGGAAGGAAATTACGGTCATTTTTCGTCAAAATCGACGAATGATCGAGTTTGGCGAGTTGTTTGCGTTGTGTCGACGCTTAATACAGCGTGCACTATGTTCTGCGCGTAAATTGCAGTAATTTGGGCGTTTAAGCGTCGAAATATCTCCCACGGGAAGGAAATTACGGTCATTTTTCTTCCAAATCGACAAATGATCGAGTTTTGCGAGTTGTTTGGCTTGTGTCGACGCTTAATACAGCGTGCACTCTGTTCTGCGCGCAAAATGCAGTAATTTGGGCGATGAAACGTCGAAATATCTCCAACAGGAAGGAAATTACGGTCATTTTTCGTCAAAATCGACGGATGATCGAGTTTTGCGAGTTGTTTGGCTTGTGTCGACGCTTAATACAGCGTGCACTATGTTCTACGCGCCAAATGCAGTAATTTGGGCGATTAAACGTCGAAATATCTCTACGGGGAAGGAAATTACGGTCATTTTTCGACAAAATCGACGAATGATCGAGTTTGGCGAGTTGTTTGCGTTGTGTCGACGCTCAATACAGCGTGCACTATGTTCTGCGCGTAAAATGCAGTAACTTTGGCGATTAAACGTCGAAATATCTCTACGGGGAAGGAAATTACGGTCATTTTTCGTCAAAATCGACGAATGATCGAGTTTTGCGAGTTGTTTGGCTTGTGTCGACGCTTAATACAGCGTGCACTATGTTCTGCGCGTAAAATGCAGTAATTTGGGCGTTTTAAACGTCGAAAAATCTCCCACGGGAAGGAAATTACGGTCATTTTTCGTCAAAATCGACGAATGATCGAGTTTTGCGAGTTGTTTGGCTTATGCCGACGCTGAATACAGCGTGCACTATGTTCTGCGTGTAAAATGCAGTAATTTGGGCGTTTAAACGTCGAAATATCTCCAACGGGAAGGAAATTACGGTCAGTTTTCGTCAAAATCGACGAGTGATCGAGTTTTGCGAGTTGTTTGGCTTGTGTCGACGATTAATACAGCGTGCACTATGTTCTGCGCGCAAACTGCAGTAATTTGGGCGTTTAAACGTCGAAAAATCTCCCACGGGAAGGAAATTACTGTCATTTTTCGTCAAAATCGACGTATGATCGAGTTTTGCGAGTTATTTGGCTTGTTTCGACGCTTAATACAGCGTGCACTATGTTCTGCGGGTAAAATGCAGTAATTTGGGCGTTTAAACGTCGAAATATCTCCAACGGGAAGGAAATTACGGTCATTTTTCGTCAAAATCGACAAATGATCGAGTTTTGCGAGTTGTTTGGCTTGTGTCGACGCTTAATACAGCGCGCACTATGTTCTACGCGCCAAATGCAGTAATTTGGGCGATTAAACGTCGAAATATCTCTACGGGGAAGGAAATTACGGTCATTTTTCGTCAAAATCGACGAATGATCGAGTTTGGCGAGTTGTTTGCGTTGTGTCGACGCTCAATACAGCGTGCACTATGTTCTGCGCGTAAAATGCAGTAACTTTGGCGATTAAACGTCGAAATATCTCTACGGGGAAGGAAATTACGGTCATTTTTCGTCAAAATCGACGAATGATCGAGTTTTGCGAGTTGTTTGGCTTGTGTCGACGCTTAATACAGCGTGCACTCTGTTCTGCGCGCAAAATGCAGTAATTTGGGCGATGAAACGTCGAAATATCTCCAACGGGAAGGAAATTACGGTCATTTTTCGTCAAAATCGACGGATGATCGAGTTTTGCGAGTTGTTTGGCTTGTGTCGACGCTTAATACAGCGTGCACTATGTTCTACGCGCCAAATGCAGTAATTTGGGCGATTAAACGTCGAAATATCTCTACGGGGAAGGAAATTACGGTCATTTTTCGTCAAAATCGACGAATGATCGAGTTTGGCGAGTTGTTTGCGTTGTGTCGACGCTCAATACAGCGTGCACTATGTTCTGCGCGTAAAATGCAGTAACTTTGGCGATTAAACGTCGAAATATCTCTACGGGGAAGGAAATTACGGTCATTTTTCGTCAAAATCGACGAATGATCGAGTTTGGCGAGTTGTTTGCGTTGTGTCGACGCTCAATACAGCGTGCACTATGTTCTGCGCGTAAAATGCAGTAACTTTGGCGATTAAACGTCGAAATATCTCTACGGGGAAGGAAATTACGGTCATTTTTCGTCAAAATCGACGCATGATCGAGTTTTGCGAGTTGTTTGGCTTGTGTCGACGCTTAATACAGCGTGCACTCTGTTCTGCGCGCAAAATGCAGTAATTTGGGCGATGAAACGTCGAAATATCTCCAACGGGAAGGAAATTACGGTCATTTTTCGTCAAAATCGGCGAATGATCGAGTTTTGCGAGTTGTTTGGCTTCTGTCGACGCTTAATACAGCGTGCACTATGTTCTGCGCGTAAATTGCAGTAATTTGGGCGTTTAAACGTCGAAATATCTCCCACGGGAAGGAAATTACGGTCATTTTTCTTCCAAATCGACAAATGATCGAGTTTTGCGAGTAGTTTGGCTTGTGTCGACGCTTAATACAGCGTGCACTCTGTTCTGCGGGTAAAATGCAGTAATTTGGGCGTTTAAACGTCGAAATATCTCCAACGGGAATGAAATTACGGTCATTTTTCGTCAAAATCGACAAATGATCGAGTTTTGCGAGTTGTTTGGCTTGTGTCGACGCTTAATACAGCGTGCACTATGTTCTGCGCGCAAGCTGCAGTAATTGGGGCAATTAAACGTCGAAATATCTCTACGGGGAAGGAAATTACGGTCATTTTTCGTCAAAATCGACGAATGATCGAGTTTTGCGAGTTGTTTGGCTCGTGTCGACGCTTAATACATCGTGCACTATATTCTGCGCGTAAAATGCAGTAATTTGGGCGTTTAATCGTCGAAAAATCTCCCACGGGAAGGAAATTACGGTCATTTTTCGTCAAAATCGACGAATGATCGAGTTTGGCGGGTTGTTTGCGTTGTGTCGACGCTTAATACAGCGTGCACTATGTTCTGCGCGTAAATTGCAGTAATTTGGGCGTTTAAGCGTCGAAATATCTCCCACGGGAAGGAAATTACGGTCATTTTTCTTCCAAATCGACAAATGATCGAGTTTTGCGAGTTGTTTGGCTTGTGTCGACGCTTAATACAGCGTGCACTCTGTTCTGCGCGCAAAATGCAGTAATTTGGGCGATGAAACGTCGAAATATCTCCAACAGGAAGGAAATTACGGTCATTTTTCGTCAAAATCGACGGATGATCGAGTTTTGCGAGTTGTTTGGCTTGTGTCGACGCTTAATACAGCGTGCACTATGTTCTGCGCGTAAAATGCAGTAACTTTGGCGATTAAACGTCGAAATATCTCTACGGGGAAGGAAATTACGGTCATTTTTCGTCAAAATCGACGCATGATCGAGTTTTGCGAGTTGTTTGGCTTGTGTCGACGCTTAATACAGCGTGCACTCTGTTCTGCGCGCAAAATGCAGTAATTTGGGCGATGAAACGTCGAAATATCTCCAACGGAAGGAAATTACGGTCATTTTTCGTCAAAATCGGCGAATGATCGAGTTTTGCGAGTTGTTGGCTTCTGTCGACGCTAATACAGCGTGCACTATGTTCTGCGCGTAAATTGCAGTAATTTGGCGTTTAAACGTCGAAATATCTCCCACGGGAAGGAAATTACGGTCATTTTTCTTCCAAATCGACAAATGATCGAGTTTTGCGAGTAGTTTGGCTTGGTGTCGACGCTTAATACAGCGTGCACTCTGTTCTGCGGGGTAAAATGCAGTAATTTGGGCGTTTTAAACGTCGAAATATCTCCAACGGGAATGAAATTACGGTCATTTTTCGTCAAAATCGACAAATGATCGAGTTTTGCGAGTTGTTTGGCTTGTGTCGACGCTTAATACAGCGTGCACTATGTTCTGCGCGCAAGCTGCAGTAATTGGGGCAATTAAACGTCGAAATATCTCTACGGGGAAGGAAATTACGGTCATTTTTCGTCAAAATCGACGAATGATCGAGTTTTGCGAGTTGTTTGGCTCGTGTCGACGCTTAATACATCGTGCACTATATTCTGCGCGTAAAATGCAGTAATTTGGGCGTTTAATCGTCGAAAAATCTCCCACGGGAAGGAAATTACGGTCATTTTTCGTCAAAATCGACGAATGATCGAGTTTGGCGGGTTGTTTGCGTTGTGTCGACGCTTAATACAGCGTGCACTATGTTCTGCGCGTAAATTGCAGTAATTTGGGCGTTTAAGCGTCGAAATAGTCTCCCACGGGAAGGAAATTACGGTCATTTTTCTTCCAAATCGACAAATGATCGAGTTTTGCGAGTTGTTTGGCTTGTGTCGACGCTTAATACAGCGTGCACTCTGTTCAGCGCGCAAAATGCAGTAATTTGGGCGATGAAACGTCGAAATATCTCCAACAGGAAGGAAATTACGGGTCATTTTTCGTCAAAATCGACGGATGATCGAGTTTTGCGAGTTGTTTGGCTTGTGTCGACGCTTAATACAGCGTGCACTATGTTCTACGCGCCAAATGCAGTAATTTGGGCGATTAAACGTCGAAATATCTCTACGGGGAAGGAAATTACGGTCATTTTTCGACAAAATCGACGAATGATCGAGTTTGGCGAGTTGTTTGCGTTGTGTCGACGCTCAATACAGCGTGCACTATGTTCTGCGCGTAAAATGCAGTAACTTTGGCGATTAAACGTCGAAATATCTCTACGGGGAAGGAAATTACGGTCATTTTTCGTCAAAATCGACGAATGATCGAGTTTTGCGAGTTGTTTGGCTTGTGTCGACGCTTAATACAGCGTGCACTATGTTCTGCGCGTAAAATGCAGTAATTTGGGCGTTTAAACGTCGAAAAATCTCCCACGGAAATTACGGTCATTTTTTCGTCAAAATCGACGAATGATCGAGTTTTGCGAGTTGTTTGGCTTATGCCGACGCTGAATACAGCGCGCACTATGTTCTACGCGCCAAATGCAGTAATTTGGGCGATTAACGTCGAAATATCTCTACGGGGAAGGAAATTACGGTCATTTTTTCGTCAAAATCGACGAATGATCGAGTTTGGCGAGTTGTTTGCGTTGTGTCGACGCTCAATACAGCGTGCACTATGTTCTGCGCGTAACAATGCAGTAACTTTGGCGATTAAACGTCGAAATATCTCTACGGGGAAGGAAATTACGGTCATTTTTCGTCAAAATCGACGAATGATCGAGTTTGCGAGTTGTTTGGCTTGTGTCGACGCTTAATACAGCGTGCACTCTGTTCTGCGCGCAAAATGCAGTAATTTGGGCGATGAACGTCGAAATATCTCCAACGGGAAGGAAATTACGGTCATTTTTCGTCAAAATCGACGGAATGATCGAGTTTTGCGAGTTGTTTGGCTTGTGTCGACGCTTAATACAGCGTGCACTATGTTCTACGCGCCAAATGCAGTAATTTGGGCGATTAAACGTCGAAATATCTCTACGGGGAAGGAAATTACGGTCATTTTTCGTCAAAATCGACGAATGATCGAGTTTGGCGAGTTGTTTGCGTTGTGTCGACGCTCAATACAGCGTGCACTATGTTCTGCGCGTTAAAATGCAGTAACTTTGGCGATTAAACGTCGAAATATCTCTACGGGGAAGGAAATTACGGTCATTTTTCGTCAAAATCGACGAATGATCGAGTTTGGCGAGTTGTTTGCGTTGTGTCGACGCTCAATACAGCGTGCACTATGTTCTGCGCGTAAAATGCAGTAACTTTGGCGATTAAACGTCGAAATATCTCTACGGGGAAGGAAATTACGGTCATTTTTCGTCAAAATCGACGCATGATCGAGTTTTGCGAGTTGTTTGGCTTGTGTCGACGCTTAATACAGCGTGCACTCTGTTCTGCGCGCAAAATGCAGTAATTTGGGCGATGAAACGTCGAAATATCTCCAACGGGAAGGAAATTACGGTCATTTTTCGTCAAAATCGGCGAATGATCGAGTTTTGCGAGTTGTTTGGCTTCTGTCGACGCTTAATACAGCGTGCACTATGTTCTGCGCGTAAATTGCAGTAATTTGGGCGATTAAACGTCGAAATATCTCCCACGGGAAGGAAATTACGGTCATTTTTCTTCCAAATCGACAAATGATCGAGTTTGCGAGTAGTTTGGCTTGTGTCGACGCTTAATACAGCGTGCACTCTGTTCTGCGGGTAAAATGCAGTAATTTGGGCGTTTAAACGTCGAAATATCTCCAACGGGAATGAAATTACGGTCATTTTTCGTCAAAATCGACAAATGATCGAGTTTTGCGAGTTGTTTGGCTTGTGTCGACGCTTAATACAGCGTGCACTATGTTCTGCGCGCAAACTGCAGTAATTGGGGCGATTAAACGTCGAAATATCTCTACGGGGAAGGAAATTACGGTCATTTTTCGTCAAAATCGACGAATGATCGAGTTTTGCGAGTTGTTTGGCTCGTGTCGACGCTTAATACATCGTGCACTATAATTCTGCGCGTAAAATGCAGTAATTTGGGCGTTTAATCGTCGAAAAAATCTCCACGGGAAGGAAATTACGGTCATTTTTCGTCAAAATCGACGAATGATCGAGTTTGGCGAGTTGTTTGCGTTGTGTCGACGCTTAATACAGCGTGCACTATGTTCTGCGCGTAAATTGCAGTAATTTGGGCGTTTAAGCGTCGAAATATCTCCCACGGGAAGGAAATTACGGTCATTTTTCTTCCAAATCGACAAATGATCGAGTTTTGCGAGTTGTTTGGCTTGTGTCGACGCTTAATACAGCGTGCACTCTGTTCTGCGGGTAAAATGCAGTAATGTGGGCGTTTAAACGTCGAAATAACTCCAACGGGAATGAAATTACGGTCATTTTTCGTCAAAATCGACAAATGATCGAGTTTTGCGAGTTGTTTGGCTTGTGTCGACGCTTAATACAGCGTGCACTATGTTCTGCGCGCAAACTGCAGTAATTGGGGCGATTAAACGTCGAAATATCTCTACGGGGAAGGAAATTACGGTCATTTTTCGTCAAAATGGACGAATGATCGAGTTTTGCGAGTTGTTTGGCTTGTGTCGACGCTTAATACAGCGTGCACTATGTTCTGCGCGTAAAATGCACTAATTTGGGCGTTTAAACGTCGAAATATCTCCAACGGGAAGGAAATTACGGTCATTTTTCGTCAAAATCGACGAATGATCGAGTTTTGCGAGTTGTTTGGCCTGTGTCGACGCTTAATACAACGTGCACTATATTCTGCGCGTAAAATGCAGTAATTTGGGCGTTTATACGTCGAAATATCTCCAACGGGAAGGAAATTACGGTCATTCTTCGTCAAAATCGACGAATGATCGAGTTTTGCGAGTTGTTTGGCTTGTGGCGACGCTGAATACAGCGTGCACTGTGTTCTGCGCGTAAAATGCAGTAATTTGGGCATTTAAACGTCGAAATATCTCCAACGGGAAGGAAATTACGGTCATTTTTCGTCAAAATCGACAAATGATCGAGTTTTGCGAGTTGTTTGGCTTGTGTCGACGCTTAATACAGTGCGCACTATGTTCTGCGCGTAAAATGCAGTAATTTGGGCGTCTAAACGTCGAAATATCTCCAACGGGAAGGAAATAACGGTCATTTTTCGTCAAAATCGACAAATGATCGAGTTTTGCGAGTTGTTTGGCTTGTGTCGACGCTTAATACAGCGTGCACTATGTTCTGCGCGTAAAATGCATTAACTTTGGCGATTAAACGTCGAAATATCTCAACGGGGAAGGAAATTACGGTCATTTTTCGTCAAAATCGACGAATGATCGAGTTTTGCGAGTTGTTTGGCTTGTGTCGACGCTTAATACAGCGTGCACTATGTTCTGCGCGTAAAATGCAGTAATTTGGGCGTTTAAACGTCGAAATATCTCCCACGGGATGGAAATTACGGTCATTTTTCTTCCAAATCGACAAATGATCGAGTTTTGCGAGTTGTTTGGCTTGTGTCGACGCTTAATACAGAGTGCACTATGTTCTGCGCGTAAATTGCAGTAATTTGGGCGTTTAAACGTCGAAATATCTCCCACGGGAAGGAAATTACGGTCATTTTTCGTCAAAATCGACGAATGATCGAGTTTGGCGAATTGTTTGCGTTGTGTCGACGCTCAATACAGCGTGCACTATGTTCTGCGCGTAAAATGCAGTAACTTTGGCGATTAAACGTCGAAATATCTCTACGGGGAAGGAAATTACGGTCATTTTTCGTCAAAATCGACGAATGATCGAGTTTTGCGAGTTGTTTGGCTTGTGTCGACGCTTAATACAGCGTGCACTCTGTTCTGCGCGCAAAATGCAGTAATTTGGGCGATGAAACGTCGAAATATCTCCAACGGGAAGGAAATTACGGTCATTTTTCGTCAAAATCGGCGAATGATCGAGTTTTGCGAGTTGTTTGGCTTCTGTCGACGCTTAATACAGCGTGCACTATGTTCTGCGCGTAAATTGCAGTAATTTGGGCGTTTAAACGTCGAAATATCTCCCACGGGAAGGAAATTACGGTCATTTTTCTTCCAAATCGACAAATGATCGAGTTTTGCGAGTAGTTTGGCTTGTGTCGACGCTTAATACAGCGTGCACTCTGTTCTGCGGGTAAAATGCAGTAATTTGGGCGTTTAAACGTCGAAATATCTCCAACGGGAATGAAATTACGGTCATTTTTCGTCAAAATCGACAAATGATCGAGTTTTGCGAGTTGTTTGGCTTGTGTCGACGCTTAATACAGCGTGCACTATGTTCTGCGCGCAAACTGCAGTAATTGGGGCGATTAAACGTCGAAATATCTCTACGGGGAAGGAAATTACGGTTATTTTTCGTCAAAATCGACGAATGATCGAGTTTTGCGAGTTGTTTGGCTCGTGTCGACGCTTAATACATCGTGCACTATATTCTGCGCGTAAAATGCAGTAATTTGGGCGTTTATACGTCGAAATATCTCCAACGGGAAGGAAATTACGGTCATTCTACGTCAAAATCGACGAATGATCGAGTTTTGCGAGTTGTTTGGCTTGTGTCGACGCTTAATACAGCGTGCACTATGTTCTGCGCGTAAAATGCAGTAATTTGGGCGTTTAATCGTCGAAAAATCTCCCACGGGAAGGAAATTACGGTCATTTTTCGTCAAAATCGACGAATGATCGAGTTTGGCGAGTTGTTTGCGTTGTGTCGACGCTTAATACAGCGTGCACTATGTTCTGCGCGTAAATTGCAGTAATTTGGGCGTTTAAACGTCGAAATATCTCCCACGGGAAGGAAATTACGGTCATTTTTCTTCCAAATCGACAAATGATCGAGTTTTGCGAGTTGTTTGGCTTGTGTCGACGCTTAATACAGCGTGCACTATGTTCTGCGCGTAAAATGCATTAACTTTGGCGATTAAACGTCGAAATATCTCAACGGGGAAGGAAATTACGGTCATTTTTCGTCAAAATCGACGAATGATCGAGTTTTGCGAGTTGTTTGGCTTGTGTCGACGCTTAATACAGCGTGCACTATGTTCTGCGCGTAAAATGCAGTAATTTGGGCGTTTAAACGTCGAAATATCTCCCACGGGAAGGAAATTACGGTCAATTTTCTTCCAAATCGACAAATGATCGAGTTTTGCGAGTTGTTTGGCTTGTGTCGACGCTTAATACAGGGTGCACTATGTTCTGCGCGCAAAATGCAGTAATTTGGGCGTTTCAACGTCGAAATATCTCCAACGGGAAGGAAATTACGGTCATTTTTCGTCAAAATCGACGAATGATCGAGTTTTGCGAGTAGTTTGGCTTGTGTCGACGCTTAATACAGCGTGCACTATGTTCTGCGCGTAAAATGCAGTAATTTGGGCGTTTAAACGTCGAAATATCTCCAACGGGAAGGAAATTACGGTCATTTTTCGTCAAAATCGACGAATGATCGAGTTTTGCGAGTTGTTTGGCCTGTGTCGACGCTTAATACAACGTGCACTATATTCTGCGCGTAAAATGCAGTAATTTGGGCGTTTATACGTCGAAATATCTCCAACGGGAAGGAAATTACGGTCATTCTTCGTCAAAATCGACGAATGATCGAGTTTTGCGAGTTGTTTGGCTTGTGTCGACGCTGAATACAGCGTGCACTGTGTTCTGCGCGTAAAATGCAGTAATTTGGGCGTTTAAACGTCGAAATATCTCCAACGGGAAGGAAATTACGGTCATTTTTCGTCAAAATCGACAAATGATCGAGTTTTGCGAGTTGTTTGGCTTGTGTCGACGCTTAATACAGCGTGCACTATGTTCTGCGCGTAAAATGCAGTAATTTGGGCGTTTAAACGTCGAAATATCTCCCACGGGATGGAAATTACGGTCATTTTTCTTCCAAATCGACAAATGATCGAGTTTTGCGAGTTGTTTGGCTTGTGTCGACGCTTAATACAGAGTGCACTATGTTCTGCGCGCAAAATGCAGTAATTTGGGCGTTTCAACGTCGAAATATCTCCAACTGGAAGGAAATTACGGTCATTTTTCGTCAAAATCGTCGAATGATCGAGTTTTGCGAGTAGTTTGGCTTGTGTCGACGCTTAATACAGCGTGCACTCTGTTCTGCGGGTAAAATGCAGTAATTTGGGCGTTTAAACGTCGAAATATCTCCAACGGGAATGAAATTACGGTCATTTTTCGTCAAAATCGACAAATGATCGAGTTTTGCGAGTTGTTTGGCTTGTGTCGACGCTTAATACAGCGTGCACTATGTTCTGCGCGCAAACTGCAGTAATTGGGGCGATTAAACGTCGAAATATCTCTACGGGGAAGGAAATTACGGTCATTTTTCGTCAAAATGGACGAATGATCGAGTTTTGCGAGTTGTTTGGCTTGTGTCGACGCTTAATACAGCGTGCACTATGTTCTGCGCGTAAAATGCAGTAATTTGGGCGTTTAAACGTCGAAATATCTCCAACGGGAAGGAAATTACGGTCATTCTTCGTCAAAATCGACGAATGATCGATATTTGCGAGTTGTTTGGCTTGTGTCGACGCTGAATACAGCGTGCACTGTGTTCTGCGCGTAAAATGCAGTAATTTGGGCGTTTAAGCGTCGAAATATCTCCAACGGGAAGGAAATTACGGTCATTTTTCGTCAAAATCGACGAATGATCGAGTTTTGCGAGTTGTTTGGCTTGTGTCGACGCTTTATACAGCGTGCACTATGTTCTGCGCGTAAAATGCAGTAAGTTGGGCGGTTAAACGTCGAAATATCTCTACGGGGAAGGAAATTACGGTCATTTTTCGTCAAAATGGACGAATGATCGAGTTTTGCGAGTTGTTTGGCTTGTGTCGACGCTTAATACAGCGTGCACTATGTTCTGCGCGTAAAATGCTGTAATTTGGGCGTTTAAACGTCGAAATATCTCCAACGGGAAGGAAATTACGGTCATTTTTCTTCTAAATCGACAAATGATCGAGTTTTGCGAGTTGTTTGGCTTGTGTCGACGCTTAATACAGCGTGCACTATGTTCTGCGCGCAAAATGCAGTAATTTGGGCGATTAAACGTCGAAATATCTCTACGGGGAAGGAAATTACGATCATTTTTCGTGAAAATCGACGAATGATCGAGTTTTGCGAGTTGTTTGCCTTGTGTCGACGCTTAATACAGCGTGCACTATGTTCTGCGCGTAAAATGCAGTAATTTGGGCGATTAAACGTCGAAATATCTCTACGGGGAAGGAAATTACGGTCATTTTTCGACATAGTCGACGAATGATCGAGTTTTGCGAGTTGTTTGGCTTGTGTCGACGCTCAATACAGCGTGCACTATGTTCTGCGCGTAAAATGCAGTAAATTGGGCGTTTAAACGTCGAAATATCTCCAACGGGAAGGAAATAACGGTCATTTTTCGTCAAAATCGACAAATGATAGAGTTTTGCGAGTTGTTTGGCTTGTGTCGACGCTTAATACAGCGTGCACTATGTTCTGCGCGTAAAATGCAGTAATTTGGGCGGCTAAACGTCGAAATATCTCCAACGGGAATGAAATTACGGTCATTTTTCGTCAAAATCGACAAATGATCGAGTTTTGCGAGTTGTTTGGCTTGTGTCGACGCTTAATACAGCGCGCACTATGTTCTGCGCGCAAACTGCAGTAATTGGGGCGATTAAACGTCGAAATATCTCTACGGGGAAGGAAATTACGGTCATTTTTCGTCAAAATGGACGAATGATCGAGTTTTGCGAGTTGTTTGGCTTGTGTCGACGCTTAATACAGCGTGCACTATGTTCTGCGCGTAAAATGCAGTAATTTGGGCGTTTAAACGTCGAAATATCTCCAACGGGAAGGAAATTACGGTCATTTTTCGTCAAAATCGACGAATGATCGAGTTTTGCGAGTTGTTTGGCCTGTGTCGACGCTTAATACAACGTGCACTATATTCTGCGCGTAAAATGCAGTAATTTGGGCGTTTATACGTCGAAATATCTCCAACGGGAAGGAAATTACGGTCATTCTTCGTCAAAATCGACGAATGATCGAGTTTTGCGAGTTGTTTGGCTTGTGTCGACGCTGAATACAGCGTGCACTGTGTTCTGCGCGTAAAATGCAGTAATTTGGGCGTTTAAACGTCGAAATATCTCCAACGGGAAGGAAATTACGGTCATTTTTCGTCAAAATCGACAAATGATCGAGTTTTGCGAGTTGTTTGGCTTGTGTCGACGCTTAATACAGTGTGCACTATGTTCTGCGCGTAAAATGCAGTAATTTGGGCGTCTAAACGTCGAAATATCTCCAACGGGAAGGAAATAACGGTCATTTTTCGTCAAAATCGACAAATGATCGAGTTTTGCGAGTTGTTTGGCTTGTGTCGACGCTTAATACAGCGTGCACTATGTTCTGCGCGTAAAATGCATTAACTTTGGCGATTAAACGTCGAAATATCTCAACGGGGAAGGAAATTACGGTCATTTTTCGTCAAAATCGACGAATGATCGAGTTTTGCGAGTTGTTTGGCTTGTGTCGACGCTTAATACAGCGTGCACTATGTTCTGCGCGTAAAATGCAGTAATTTGGGCGTTTAAACGTCGAAATATCTCCCACGGGATGGAAATTACGGTCATTTTTCTTCCAAATCGACAAATGATCGAGTTTTGCGAGTTGTTTGGCTTGTGTCGACGCTTAATACAGAGTGCACTATGTTCTGCGCGCAAAATGCAGTAATTTGGGCGTTTCAACGTCGAAATATCTCCAACTGGAAGGAAATTACGGTCATTTTTCGTCAAAATCGTCGAATGATCGAGTTTTGCGAGTAGTTTGGCTTGTGTCGACGCTTAATACAGCGTGCACTCTGTTCTGCGGGTAACATGCAGTAATTTGGGCGTTTAAACGTCGAAATATCTCCAACGGGAATGAAATTACGGTCATTTTTCGTCAAAATCGACAAATGATCGAGTTTTGCGAGTTGTTTGGCTTGTGTCGACGCTTAATACAGCGTGCACTATGTTCTGCGCGCAAACTGCAGTAATTGGGGCGATTAAACGTCGAAATATCTCTACGGGGAAGGAAATTACGGTCATTTTTCGTCAAAATGGACGAATGATCGAGTTTTGCGAGTTGTTTGGCTTGTGTCGACGCTTAATACAGCGTGCACTATGTTCTGCGCGTAAAATGCAGTAATTTGGGCGTTTAAACGTCGAAATATCTCCAACGGGAAGGAAATTACGGTCATTCTTCGTCAAAATCGACGAATGATCGATATTTGCGAGTTGTTTGGCTTGTGTCGACGCTGAATACAGCGTGCACTGTGTTCTGCGCGTAAAATGCAGTAATTTGGGCGTTTAAGCGTCGAAATATCTCCAACGGGAAGGAAATTACGGTCATTTTTCGTCAAAATCGACGAATGATCGAGTTTTGCGAGTTGTTTGGCTTGTGTCGACGCTTTATACAGCGTGCACTATGTTCTGCGCGTAAAATGCAGTAAGTTGGGCGGTTAAACGTCGAAATATCTCTACGGGGAAGGAAATTACGGTCATTTTTCGTCAAAATGGACGAATGATCGAGTTTTGCGAGTTGTTTGGCTTGTGTCGACGCTTAATACAGCGTGCACTATGTTCTGCGCGTCAAATGCTGTAATTTGGGCGTTTAAACGTCGAAATATCTCCAACGGGAAGGAAATTACGGTCATTTTTCTTCTAAATCGACAAATGATCGAGTTTTGCGAGTTGTTTGGCTTGTGTCGACGCTTAATACAGCGTGCACTATGTTCTGCGCGCAAAATGCAGTAATTTGGGCGATTAAACGTCGAAATATCTCTACGGGGAAGGAAATTACGATCATTTTTCGTGAAAATCGACGAATGATCGAGTTTTGCGAGTTGTTTGCCTTGTGTCGACGCTTAATACAGCGTGCACTATGTTCTGCGCGTAAAATGCAGTAATTTGGGCGATTAAACGTCGAAATATCTCTACGGGGAAGGAAATTACGGTCATTTTTCGACATAGTCGACGAATGATCGAGTTTTGCGAGTTGTTTGGCTTGTGTCGACGCTCAATACAGCGTGCACTATGTTCTGCGCGTAAAATGCAGTAAATTGGGCGTTTAAACGTCGAAATATCTCCAACGGGAAGGAAATAACGGTCATTTTTCGTCAAAATCGACAAATGATAGAGTTTTGCGAGTTGTTTGGCTTGTGTCGACGCTTAATACAGCGTGCACTATGTTCTGCGCGTAAAATGCAGTAATTTGGGCGGCTAAGCGTCGAAATATCTCCAACGGGAAGGAAATTACGGTCATTTTTCTTCTAAATCGACAAATGATCGAGTTTTGCGAGTTGTTTGGCTTGTGTCGACGCTTAATACAGCCTGCACTATGTTCTGCGCGTAAAATGCAGTAATTTGGGCGTTTAAACGTCGAAAAATCTCCCACGGGAAGGAAATTACTGTCACTTTTCGTCAAAATCGACGAATGATCGAGTTTTGCGAGTTCTTTGGCTTGTTTCGACGCTTAATACAGCGTGCACGATGTTCTGCGCGTAAAATGCAGTAATTTGGCCGTTTAAACGACGAAATATCTCCAACGGGAAGGAAATTACGTTCATTTTTCGTCAAAATCGACGAATGATCGAGTTTTGCGAGTTGTTTGACTTGTTTCGACGCTTAATACAGCGTGCACTATGTTCTGCGTGTAAAATGCAGTAATTTGGGCGTTTAAACGACGAAAAATCTCCCGCGGGAAGGAAATTACGGTCATTTTTCGTCAAAATGGACGAATGATCGAGTTTTGCGAGTTGTTTGGCTTGTTTCGACGGTTAATACAGCGTACACTATGTTCTCCGCGTAAAATGTAGTAATTTGGGCGTGTAAACGTCGAAATATCTCCAACGGGAAGGAAATTACGGTCATTTGTCGTCAAAATCGACGAATGATCGAGTTTTGCGAGTTGTTTGGCTTGTTTCGACGCTTAATACAGCGTGCACTATGTTCTGCGCGTAAAATGTAGTAATTTAAGCGTATAAACATCGAAAAATCTCCCACGGGAAGGAAATTACGGTCATTTTTCGTCAATATGGACGAATGATCGCGTTTTGCGAGTTGTTTGGCTTGTGTCGACGGTTAATACAGCGTGCACTATGTTCTGCGCGTAAAATGCTGTAATTTGGGCGTTTAAACGTCGAAATATCTCCAACGGGAAGGAAATTACGGTCATTTTTCGTCAAAATCGAGGAATGAACGAGTTTTGCTAGTTATTTGGCTTGTTGCGACGCTTAATACAGCGTGCGCCATGTTCTGCGCGTAAAATGCAGTAATTTGGGCGTTTAAACGTCGAAATATCTCCAACGGGAAGGAAATTACGGTCATTTTTCGTCAAAATCGACGAATAAACGGGTTTTGCGAGTTGTTTGGCTTGTGTCGACGCTTAATACAGCGTGCGCTATGTTCTGCGCGTAAAATGCTGTAATTTGGGCGTTTAAACGTCGAAATATCTCCAAAGGGAAGGAAATTACGGTCATTTTTCGTCAAAATCGAGGAATGAACGAGTTTTGCTAGTTATTTGGCTTGTTGCGACGCTTAATACAGCGTGCGCCATGTTCTGCGCGTAAAATGCAGTAATTTGGGCGTTTAAACGTCGAAATATCTCCAACGGGAAGGAAATTACGGTCATTTTTCGTCAAAATCGACGAATGAACGGGTTTTGCGAGTTGTTTGGCTTGTGTCGACGCGTAATACGGCGTGCACTATGTTCTGCGCGTAAAATGCAGTAATCTGGGCGTTTAAACGTCGAAAAATCTCCCACGGGAAGGAAATTACGGTCATTTTTCGTCAAAATCGACGAATGATCGAATTTTGCGAGTTGTTTGGCTTGTGTCGACGCGTAATACAGCGTGCACTATGTTCTGCGCGCAAAATGCAGTAATCTGGGCGTTTAAACGTCGAAATATCTCCCACGGGAAGGAAATTACGGTCATTTTTCGTCAAAATCGACGAATGATCGAGTTTTGCGAGTTGTTTGGCTTGTGCCGACGCTTACTACCGCGTGCGCTATGTTCTGCGCGTAAAATGCAGTCATTTGGACGTTTAAACGTTGAAATATCTCCAACGGGAAGGAAATTACGGTCATTTTTCGTCAAAATAGACGAATGATCGAGTTTTGCGAGTTGTTTGGCTTGTTGCGACGCTTAATACAGCGTGCACTATGTTCTGCGCGTAAAATGTAGTAATTTGGGCGTATAAACGTCGAAATATCTCCAACGGGAAGGAAATTACTGTCATTTTTCGTCAAAATCGAGGAATAATCGAGTTTTGCGAGTTGTTTGACTTGTGTCGACGCGTAATACAGCGTGCACTATGTTCTGCGCCTACAATGCAGTAATTTGTGCGTTTAAACGTCGAAATATCTCCCACGGGAAGGAAATTACAGTCATTTTTCGTCAAAATCGACGAATGATCGAGTTTTGCGAGTTGTTTGGCTTGTTGCGACGCTTAATACAGCGTGCACTATGTTCTGCGCGCAAACTGCAGTAATTGGGGCGATTAAACGTCGAAATATCTCTACGGGGAAGGAAATTACGGTCATTTTTCATCAAAATGGACGAATGATCGAGTTTTGCGAGTTGTTTGGCTTGTGTCGACGCTTAATACAGCGTGCACTATGTTCTGCGCGTAAAATGCAGTAATTTGGGCGTTTAAACGTCGAAATATCTCCAACGGGAAGGAAATTACGGTCATTTTTCGTCAAAATCGACGAATGATCGAGTTTTGCGAGTTGTTTGGCCTGTGTCGACGCTTAATACAACGTGCACTATATTCTGCGCGTAAAATGCAGTAATTTGGGCGTTTATACGTCGAAATATCTCCAACGGGAAGGAAATTACGGTCATTCTTCGTCAAAATCGACGAATGATCGAGTTTTGCGAGTTGTTTGGCTTGTGTCGACGCTGAATACAGCGTGCACTGTGTTCTGCGCGTAAAATGCAGTAATTTGGGCGTTTAAACGTCGAAAAATCTCCCACGGGAAGGAAATGACGGTCATTTTTCGTCAAAATCGACGAATGATCGAGTTTTGCGAGTTGTTTGTCTTGTGTCGACGCGTAATACAGCGTGCACTATGTTATGCGCGTAAAGTGCAGTAATTTGGGCGTTTAAACGTCGAAAAATCTGCCACGGGAAGGAAATTACGGTCATTTTTCGTCAAAATCGACGAATAATCGAGTTTTGCGAGTTGTTTGGCTTGTTTCGACGCTTGATACAGCGTGCACTATGTTCTGCGCGTAAAATGCAGTAATTTGGGCGTTTAAACGTCGAAATATCTCCAACGGGAAGGAAATTACTGTCATTTTTCGTCAAAATCGAGGAATGATCGAGTTTTGCGAGTGTTACGTATTTATTTGTTTTAAGTCAAGTTGAGATTGAAATTGGTAGTTGCTGCCACCAGAAATAGTCCAAGGACTATTTCAAATTTTTATTTATTTCAAACGTTACGGGTAGCGTCGACTAGAGTTTGGTGCTACTGGCAAAACCGATTCCACTTTTCGGCTAACCTGCTATGTGCAGGGATACTAGCACGGGAGAGGATTAAACCTGGTTGAAAGTAGTTTAACAATATCTAATGATTTATTCAAATCTTGCTGGATTTTGATATTGACAGTTGACTGACAGATATAAAATTCTTCGGTTGACAAAATGATAACTCTTTGAACGGTAATATTGTTATTCGCTAGACGAAGGATAATTATTATACTGACTTCTCTGAGTCGCTACATTTATTTATATCTGTCGGAGATGGAAAAGCGTCGGGGTCCTTCCTTTGAAAATGTTTGGGAAGATCTCCAACGTTTGTTCAACTGACGACTTTGTTTACAATTTAAATTGTCTCAATATCATTATGAAAACATAATTAGATAAATATAAAAACATAGATAAATTTTCGCAAGATATAGCTTTTAGAGGCTTTAACTGCCTTTCACTTCAAATACTGTAAACACGGTTTCAAATTGCAAATCGGTTATTGGTATGTTTATTTAGATTTGTGTATAGAGTGGTTTCTTGTTCTCGTTACGGCTCGTGCGGAGCGCGGGACGTGACACGAGTTGTTTGGCTTGTGTCGACGCGTAATACAGCGTGCACTACGTTCTGCGCGTAAAATGCAGTAATTTGGGCGTTTAAACGTCGAAAAATCTCCCACGGGAAGGAAATTACGTTCATTTTTCGTCAAAATCGACGAAATATCGCGTTGTGCGAGCAGTTGGGCTTGTTTCGACGTTTAATTCAGCGATCACTATGTTCTGCTTCTAACATCGGGCGATTTGGGCGTTTAAGCGTCGAATTATCTCCGGCGGGAAGAAAATTACGGTCATTTTTCGTCATAAATTGACGAATGCTCGAGTTTTGCGAGAATTTGAGCTTTTGTCGACGTTTAATTCAGCGTGCACTGTGTTCTGCTTGTAATAAGGAGTGATATTTACGTTTAAACGTCGAAATATCTCCAACGGGAAGGATATTACGGTTTTTTTCAGCAAAATCGACGAAATATCGCGTTTTGCGAGCAGTTTGGCTTGTTTCGACGTTTAATTCAGCGTGCACTGTGTTCTGCATGTAAAACGGAGCGATTTGGACGTCTAATGTCACGTCCCGCGCTCCGCACGAGCCGTAACGAGAACAAGAAACCACTCTATACACAAATCTAAATAAACCTACCAATAACCGATTTGCAATTTGAAAACCTATGGTTCAATATAATATAATATAAACCCAACCAGTATAAAATAAAATAAATAGAACCAACTAATGGATTGAACGAGTCATGAACCAAACAAACAAACCAGGAAATAAGAATAACTACAGAAAGGGAAATGATTGAAACGCCAGGAATATATATATATATAAATATATTTTAATCAATCAACGCTGCAACAACTCGGAGAGTTACACATAAGTATAAACATATATGCCAAACATGTAATAACCTAGTAAATATTAGAGTGAGTACTTCCAATACTATGCAACGAATACAATATTATCAATTTATGAAATATATGTATATATGAAATCTGTTACGACCGTTCGCGGAGAGACGCGGTCGCGAGGAAAACGCGTCAGCGAGAGGCGTAAATTCTCGCTACGATTCGGCTAATCGACGCCGCGAAATAGTCGTTCCCCGTGTTTCGGTTAGGATAACAGGGGTGGTTAATTGAAATTAACACTGTGTTAACAGGTTAATATGATGTATATATTCAACAATGGATTACACAATATTATGAGAGTCACAAGTATTTGACGATGAGTATAGATTATGCGTTACAAAAATAGGACCCGATTTGACGATATGTCTCGATGCGATAGTTAGACTTTGCAAATGAATTGATTGGGGTTAGGTAGAACCGTGATAGACTTACTGACTGTTCGGATGACGAAGATGAACTACGCTGAGAGTGACGATGCTGTGTCAGAGGAGAGCTAGGAAAAGGTGTGTCTAACGCACGGGATCATCGGATTCGTAGATGACAGTTTTTTGGCCAGGAAAGTGAGGGTAATAGACATTGTTTCTATTGGCTATTACGATTGTTGGTGGACCAGGAGGGGTCTTAGCCGCCCTCGATAGAAGGTTGGTAGTGGGAAGCATCGCACGTGTGCAAATAACTAATTTTAAGTGTTTTCCGGACACAAACCAGAGATCTTAGAAATTACTTTCGTAGAAAAGATCCTTGTTCGACCTGAAAAACTTTGTTGAGATTTTCTAAGATTTATGGTCGGTCCTTGAGATTCTTTAGAGTACGCCGTAAGGAGGTGTAGACACATGGCTGCCATGTGCGATGCAAGGCCCCGTCCAGGTAGAGAGTCCGCCGACGTAACAAAATCAAACAAAAACTAATAGTCTAACGAATACATAAAACATACAATGTTATAATATTAAAGAAATAAAGGTTACATTATCAGAAATATATATATATGTGTGCGCATTCAACATTATTAAATCAAATCAGTAATCTAAGATACATACTTAAAACTAGCCTACATTCCGATAAAGAGTTATAAAATACGAACTACATTATGAAACATGCATGTCTATATATAAAATATATATATAAATAATCTATATTCTAAACTAAAACCACTACTAATAATCTATAAAAGAAATAGAACACACAACGTAACACTTGGGACTAAGTAACAACTTGTCGATAAGCCAAACGTTCAAAATAATTAACACCGCAATGACTTGAAGACTTGCATACAGAAATTCTACCATCAAACACAAATAAGTAAAAACACATTAAACACACAATAATTTGGAAATAAAACCTTCAGTACTATTTTGTCACAATACAAGATATATATGTATATATGAAATCAAATAATTGACACATAACCTCAAATACACAACATTACATCGCTAAAGAATCTAAATGAAAATCACACTGCCAGAAATATATACATATATACGTGCGCGTGTGTGTGTTCTATCTTATTAAATGAAGTTAATATAAAATAAATAATTAACATTTCACTTGGTATAAATACTACACTTCCAGAAGAAATATGTATATATACATATGTATATATATGTATATATATGTGTGTATGAATGAGTTTTATATTATCGAACACTCTATAAAATAAACTACTCAAAACAATAAATAACGCTATCGAAGAATTACAAAACATTAATCATATTAAAATCACACACAATATAAATATATATATATATATATATATATATATATATATATATACATGTATATTCACACGAACAATACTATTGTCACCTTAAAGTAATAATAACAATACTAAATAAATAAATGTTCTAATTGCGGTAGAATAAGGAAAAACAAGCGACAGAAAATTACTTCGATATTAAACAAAACTAAAGACCCGCCACTATAACCTCACTGATGACATTTATGAGCAGCCATGTTAGATTTACACGCGACACAATAACACGCGTTATGGCGACATGAATATTAGGGATTAATGGAAATCAGGCGCAAGAAACAAATCATGAAAACACATTATTCTTTAATAAATTCTACGCGCAACTACATTGTCAAATATAAATGTAAATATATATATATATTTAATTTAAAAAGGGGGAAATATAAATACATATATATTTAATAAACATAAACAAAAAAAAGATAACCTTAACAAAAAGGGGGGAAATATAAAATTAAATACACATATATTAAAAAAAAAAAAAGGATAACCTTACAATGGATATATATATATATATATAGAACACAAAAAAAAAAAATAAAAACACAACAAAATGCATCTAAAAAAATATATAATAAGGAACCTACGATTATCAAACAACGCACCAACGAAATTAAAGCAGTTACACCACATCAAAATCGAAGCAAGGAGCTCCAGGATAAAGTTCGCTGAGCACACGCATACACCGGTGGCGCACAACAGGGGAAGTCCCCTTTCTCCCAGAAGCATGGTGGCGAAGATGTGCCTCCAGAACCTCTCCGGGAATTTCATTTACAAGACGAGCTTTTACACAACGATCGGTATCGGCGACTTCGGCCAGAGGGGACTCCCACTCCAATACGACGGTCTCTGCATCGAAGAAACTCTCGTCGACAGTAACAGGATTGTCAAAGTTCAACTCCGACGGAGGATCCACGGCCTCGGCATCAATGTCGAATATTTCCTCCGACCACTCTGGTACTTGTGGTTCATCACAGCGCCGCATGCGTTTGATGGGTCTTTTCGAGTCGCCCATGGGTTCTTCGGAATCCCTCTTTCGCTTGCGCTGAAACAACACAATATAGTTTAAATAGAACGAAACAGAACGAATCAAGCGGATTAAAAACAAGACAAAATACGCACCAGAGAAGTCTGGGTATGAACCCCTGATGGAAATGTCTCCACAAACATTGTTCAAACGTCGATCACCGAAGCCTAGAGAAATAACAAAAAAAAAAAAGAAAAGGAAAAAGGATCAAAATCACGAAAACAACCATAATATGCAAATATCCATCTAAACCAAACTTACGCAAACTAACTCGAAGGAGGAGGCCCTTGTTGTGGGAGAGCAGCGTGTGTGATCGCGCGTGTTGCCCGAGCAAACATCGAAATGATAATGATGCTGCAGCCGCCAGCCCTTGCACGCGCCGAAGAAACACAGGTATTCCCACGGTACAAACGTGGAAGCTTCTCGAAAAGACTAGACCAGCATGGAACGGTTGCCCTTGCACGTGCCGAAGAAACGGAGGTAAATCCCACGGTACAAACGTAGAAGTTTCTCGAAAAAGATTAGACCAGCATGGCACGCTCCAAGTCTCCTAGACGCTAGCTCAGCAGAAACACTAGACCGATGGGAACCAAGTCGAGATATGGAACTTACATTCTCTCACGTACGATTTCTGAAAGCCTAAACTGCAAAATCCCGATTCCCACGGAAGGATACCCCCAGTGGACCACCACCACCACCACCACCTCGTGGGGATGGCATTATAAATAAGCGTAGCAACATAGCGCAGCGCCCAGTTTTTATTAAAGCCCAGTTTTTATTAAAGTCCAGTTTTTATTAAATTCCAGTTAGTTATAAAAGTCATTATTATAAAAGCCCAGTTTTTATTAAAGCCGAGTTAGTTATAAAAGTTCATTATTATAAAAGTCCAGTTTGTTATAAAAGTTCATTATTATAAAAGTCCAGTTTTTTATTAAAGTCCAGTTTTGTTATTAAAGTTCAGTTTTTTAGAGGCTCATTATTAAAATTCGATTATGATAAAAGTGTCCATTCTTATTAAAGCGCATTACTATAAAAGTTCTTTATTATTAAAGTACTCATTTTCATTGTTAAAAAGGTCGATCATTATAAAAGTGTTCATTTTTTTTATAAAAGTCCATTGTTATAAAAGTTCATTTTTATAAAAGTTCTTTATTATTAAAGCGTTCGTCATTATTAAAGTCCATTATTATTTTTACGTTTCGGCGGTCTTTAGTTGTTCAAAAAAAAAAGAGAGAAGAGTCGCGACTAAGAAAAATTTATTTTGAAGTTCACATTCCATCTCTTAGACACGAAGAAAAAACACATTGTAATTGCGGTATTAATCCGGCTAGTAATTTGTAAACCGTGTATCGAAATAAATAAATAAAGTAAAAGTTTGATAATAAATTATATCCGAGTTCGAGAAATAAACCCAGAAATAAAAACACCGACGACCATCAGAGCAGACGAAGTAATGGCACCTGACAGCACTTGTTTCTCAAGGTAAGAAAATTAATTCTAAAAATTTCCTTCTTCTCTGATAATTTCGTTGCGCTCGAGAATTACCTATCATCGATCTCGTTTTATTTTCGTGAACGGTTTGAAGGTAAAATCACTATTTTAAACTTTAAACAAAGGGGTTGTTCGCTGTGTTGGCTTGTGCAAACGGTGTTTTCAGCTACTGAAACACCCACTGATCTTCGCATTCCTCCTCCCATTGTTGGCAAAATATTGCCCGTCTTTGGGCAAGGCTTGCGAAATCACACAAGTCCCGCGCAGAGAGGACCATTAAATACATCATTGACGTCGATCGAAAATTAAGAGCAATACCGGCATTGCTATTAACTGATTTTCTTGCCATCATTGCATGCAATTATAAAAAGGAGAGAAATAGTAGGATAATTTTCTTTGAAAATTTAACTGAAGGATCGTTCGCTGTGTTGGCTTGTGCAAACGGTGTTTTCGATTATCGAAAACACCTATCGATCTTCGCATTCCTCCTCCCATTGTTGGCAAAATATTGCCCGTCTTTGGGCAAGGCTTGCGAAATCACACAAGTTCCACACAGAGAGGATCGTTAGAATCATCCTCGACAATCAAACCCAAAGGCAAGAAAATCGTGGCAATAGAATCCATCGTAGCAAATGAACTGAGCTTTGGTTCTAACAACAAACTATTATAGCGAAATTAAAAGAGAAGAAGAAGGCAAACGTAAAAAAATTAATTTCATATCAAGCAACGAAAATTTGACATTCAAATATTGTACCCAGCTTTAATCCTCTCCCGTGCTAGTATCCCTGCACATAGCAGGTTAGCCGAAAAGTGTAATCGGTTTTGCCAGTAGCACTAAACTCTAGTCGACGCTACCAGTAACGTTTGAAATAAATAAAAATTTGAAATAGTCCTTAGACTATTTCTGGTGGCAGCAACTACCGTATTAATCAGAAATCCAAATAAATAATTCATACACAATAATATCATTTCAATATTTCCCTTCCGAATAAACTCTAAATCAAAAAAAAAAAAAAAAAAATTTTTACAAAATTTCAATCTCAACTTGACTTCAAACAAATAAATACGTAACACTAAACGTCGAAATATCTCCGCCGGGAAGGAAATTACGGTCATTTTTCGTCAAAATCGACGAATGATCGAGTTTTGCGAGTTTGTTGGCTTGTTTCGACGCTTAATACAGCGTGCACTATGTTTTGCGCGTACAATGCAGTGATTTGGGCGTTTAAATGTCGAAATATCTCCACGGGGAAGGACATTACGGTCATTTTACGTCACAATCGACGAATGATCAAGTTTTGCGAGTAGTTGGGCTTGTTTCGTCGTTTAATTCAGCGTGCACTATGTTCTGCTTCTAAAATGGAGTGATTTGGACGTTTAAACGTCGAAATATCTCCGCCGGGAAGAAAATTACGGTCATCATTCGTCAAAAATCGACGCCGTATCGCGTTTTGCGAGCAGTTGGGCTTGTGTCGACGTTTCTTTCAGCGTGCACTATGTTCTGCGTCTAACATCGGGCGATTTGGGCGTTTAAACGTCGAAATATCTCCAACGGGAAGCAAATTACGTTCATTTTTCGGCAAAATCGACGAAATATCGCGTTTTGCGAGCAGTTGGGCTTGTTTCGACGTTTCTTTCAGCGTGCACTATGTTCTGCGTCTAACATCGGGCGATTTGGGCGTTTAAGCGTCGAAATATCTCCGGCGGGAAGAAAATTACGGTCATTTTTCGTCATAAATTGACGAATGATAGCGTTTGGCGATAATTTGTGCTTTTGTTGACGTTTAATTCAGCGTGCACTATGTTCCCCTTAAAAAGGGAAGCGATTTGGACGTTTAAACGTCGAAATATCTCCGCCGGGAAGGAAATTAAGGTCATCTTTCGTCAAAATCGAGGAATGATCGAATTTTGCGCGTTTGTTGGCTTGTTCCGACGTTTAATTCAGCGTGCACTATGTTCTGCGGTTAAGATCGGGAGATTTGGGCGTTTAAGCGTCGAAATATCTCCGACGGGAAGGAAATTACGGACATTTTTCGGCAAAAATTGACGAATGATAGCGTTTGGCGAGAATTTGTACTTTTGTTCACGCTTAATTCAGCGTGCACTATGTTCTGCTTGTCAAATGGAGTGATTTGTACTTTTAAACGTCGAAATATCTCCAACGGGAAGCAAATTACGTTCATTTTTCGGCAAAATCGACGAAATATCGCGTTTTGCGAGCAGTTGGGCTTGTTTCGACGTTTCTTTCAGCGTGCTCTATATTCTGCGTCTAACATCGGGCCATTCGGGCGTTTAAACGTCGAAATATCTCCAACGGGAAGCAAATTACGTTCATTTTTCGGCAAAATCGACGAAATATCGCGTTTTGCGAGCAGTTGGGCTTGTTTCGACGTTTCTTTCAGCGTGCACTATGTTCTGCGTCTAACATCGGGCGATTTGGGCGTTTAAGCGTCGAAATATCTCCGGCGGGAAGATAATTACGGTCATGTTTCGTCATAAATTGACGAATGATCGAGTTTTGCGAGAATTTGTGCTTTCGTTGACGTTTAATTCAGCGTGCACTATGTTCCCCTTAAAAAGGGGAGAGATTTGGACGTTTAAACGTCGAAATATCTCCGCCGGGAAGGAAATTAAGGTCATCTTTCGTCAAAAATCGACGAAATATCGAGTTTTGCGCGTTTGTTGGCTTGTTCCGACGTTTAATTCAGCGTGCACTATGTTCTGCGTTTAAGATCGGGAGATTTGGGCGTTTAAGCGTCGAAATATCTCCGACGGGAAGGAAATTACGGACATTTTTCGTCATAAATTGACGAATGATCGAGTTTTGCGAGAATTTGTGCTTTTGTCGACGTTTAATTCAGCGTGCACTGTGTTCGGCGCGTACAATGCAGTGATTTGGGCGTTTAAATGTCGAAATATCTCCACGGGGAAGGAAATTACGGTCATCTTTCGTCAAAAATTGACGAATGATTGCGTTTTGCGAGAATTTATGCTTTTGTCGTGTTACGTATTTATTTGTTTTAAGTCAAGTTAAGATTAAAATTCTGTAAAATTTTTTTTTTTTTATTTAGAGTTTAGTCGGGAGGGAAATATTGAAATGATGTTATTGTGTATGAATTATTTATTTGGATTTCTGATTAATACGATAGTTGCTGCCACCAGAAATAGTCTAAGGACTATTTCAAATTTTTATTTATTTCAAACGTTACGGGTAGCGTCGACTAGAGTTTAGTGCTACTGGCAAAACCGATTCCACTTTTCGGCTAACCTGCTATGTGCAGGGATACTGGCACGGGAGAGGATTAAAGCTGGGTACAATATTTGAATGTCAAATTTTGCGTTGCTTGATATGAATTTACTTTTTACGTTTGCCTTCTTCTTCTTCTCTTTTAATTTCGCTATAATAGTTTGTTGTTAGAACCAAAGCTCAGTTCATTTGTTACGATGGATTCTATTGCCACGATTTTCTTGCCTTTGGGTTTGATTATCGAGGATGATTCTAACGATCCTCTCTGTGTGGAACTTGTGTGATTTCGCAAGCCTTGCCCAAAGGCGGGCAATATTTTGCCAACAATGGGAGAAGGAATGCGATGATCAGTGGGTGTTTCAGTAGCTGAAAACACCGTTTGCACAAGCCAACACAGCGAACAACCCCTTTGTTTAAAATAGTGATTTTACCTTCAAACCGTTCACGGAAATAAAACGAGATCGATGATAGGTAATTCTCGAGTGTAACGAAATTATCAGAGAAGAAGGAAATTTTTAGAATTCATTTTCTTACCTTGAGAAACAAGTGCTGTCGGGTGCCATTACTTCGTCTGCTCTGATGGTCGTCGGTGTTTTTATCTCTGGGTTTATTTCTCGAACTCGGATATAATTTATTATCAAACTTTTACTTTATTTATTTATTTCGATACACGGTTTACAAATTACTAGCCGGATTAATACCACAATTACAATGTGTTTTTTTTTTTTTGTGTCTAAGAGATGGAATGTGAACTTCAAAATAAATTTTCTTAGTCGCGACTCTTCTCTCTTTTTTTTTTTTTTTTTGAACAACTAAAGACCGCCGAAACGCAAAGATAATAATAATGGACTTTAATAATGACGAACGCTTTAATAATAAAGAACTTTTATAAAAATGAACTTTTATAACAATGGACTTTTATAAAAAAAAATGAACTTTTATAACAACGCGCTTTAATAAGAATGAACACCTTTATAATAATCGACTTCTTTAACAATAATGAGCGCTGCTCTATGTTGCTACGCTTATTTATAATGCCATCCCCACGAGGTGGTGGTGGTGGTGGTGGTCCACTGGGGGTACCCTTCCGTGGGAATCGGGATTTTGCAGTTTGGGCTTTCAGAAATCGTACGTGAGAGAATGTAAGTTCCATATCTCGACTTAGTTCCCATCGGTCCAGTGTTTCTGCTGAGCTAGCGTCTAGGAGACTTGGAGCGTGCCATGCTGGCCTAATCTTTTTCGAGAAGCTTTCACGTTTGTACCGTGGGAATTACCTGTGTTTCTTCGGCGCGTGCAAGGGCTGGCGGCTGCAGCATCATTATCATTTCGATGTTTGCTCGGGCAACACGCGCGATTCGCTGCTCTCCCACAACAAGGGCCTCCTCCTTCGAGTTAGTTTGCGTAAGTTTGGTTTAGATGGATATTTGCATATTATGGTTGTTTTCGTGATTTTGATCCTTTTTCCTTTTTTTTTTTTTTTTTTTTTTTTTGTTGTTGTTTCTCCAGGCTTCGGTGATCGACGTTTGAACAATGTTTGCGGAGGCATTTCCATCAGGGGTTCCTATCCAGACTTCTCTGGTGCGTATTTTGTCTTGTTTTTTAATCCGCTTGATTCGTTCTGTTTCGTTCTATTTAAACTATATTGTGTTGTTTTAGCGCAAGCGAAAGAGGGATTCCGAAGAACCCATGGGCGACTCGAGAAGACTCATCAAACGCATGCGGCGCTGTGATGAACCACAAGTACCAGAGTGGTCGGAGGAAATATTCGACATTGATGCCGAGGCCGTGGATTTTCCGTCGGAGTTGAGTTTTGACAATTTTGTTACTGTCGATGAGAGTTTCTTCGATGCAGAGACCGTCGTATTGGAGTGGGAGCCCCCTCTGGTTGAAGTCGTTGATACCGATCGTTGTGTAAAAGTTTGTTTTGTAAATGAAATTCCCGGGGAGGTTCTGGAGGCACATCTTCGTCACCATGCTTCTGAGAGAAAGGGAATTTCCCCTGTTGTGCGTTATTGGTGTATGCGTGAGTTCAGCGAACTTTGTCCTGGAGCTCCTTGCTTCGATTTTGATTTGGTGTAGCTGCTTTAATTTCGTTGGTTCGTTGTTTGATAATCGTAGGTTCCTTATTATATATTTTTTTAGATGCATTTTGTTGTGTTGTTTTTTTTTTGTTCAATATATATATATATATATATATATATATATATATATATATATATATACATTGTAAGGTTATTTTATTGTTTATGTTTGTTAAATATATGTGTATTTAATTTTATATTTCCCCCTTTTTTAGTTAAGGTTATCTTTTTTGTTTATGTTTGTTAAATATATGTGTATTTAATTTTATATTTCCCCCTTATTTAGTTAATTATATATATATATATTTTTACATTTATATTTGACAATGTAGTTGCGCATAGAATTTATTAAAGAATAATGTGTTTTCATGATTTGTTTCTTGCGCCTGATTTCCATTAATCCCTAATATTCCTGTCGCCATAACGCGTGTTGATGCGCGCGTGTAAATCTAACATGGCCGCTCATAAATGTCAACAGTGAGGTTATAGTGGCGGGTCTTTAGTTTTGTTTGATATCGAAGTAATTTTCTGTCGCTTGTTTTTCCTTATTCTACCGCAATTAGAACATTTATTTATTAATATTGTTATTATTATTACTTTAGAGTGACAATAGTATTGTTCGTGTGAATATACATATATATATATGTCGGAGTAGAATTGTTTGAGTTTTGATTATGGGCGTGTAAAGAATCTTCGCCTGGATTGTTCATTGTAGTTTCACAATCAAGATAACGTTTATTAACACAAATACAGAAGGAATAAGTCTGAACAATAACAATGGTAACTAGACGCTGATGACAATGACCTTAGATTCGATATAGCGAATCCACGGCCCACGGGATATCTGATCTACTTTACTTCTAAGTCGAACTCGACTTACTCCTTGCGATGCAAGGATCGCTTGATCAACTCTTTACTAAGACGTAGAGTATTCACTGATCGTACAAACACAATAGGTATCTAACCAGTGCAACTGTAAGAAAAAGAATGCCTCTCCGTCGCGACGACGCTGCAGAGGAAAACTATGTTGGGATGTGCCTAAGGGCACGAGGTCATAGGATTCGTCAAAGAAAACCTCCGCTCGGAGGGTGAGGGAAATAGACGTTGCTGTTAATTGGTTAATCTCCATGTTGGCGATTAGAAAAGGATGCTAGCCGCTCTCGAGAGAGAGTTCCTAGCGGGAAACGTCGTACTTAAGGAAAGCAGACCTCACGTATCCTGCCGCAACAGGCGACAGACACATGGGCTGATATAACAAAGACTGTTTGCCAATCTAAAGGACTTTAGTTATGCGTCGGCATCTGGCGACCATCTCACCCAAAGAATGGGATCTGTGCGTGGCTGCTGGAACGTCTCATTGTCAAGTGCCGTTACGGCCATTTCTTTAAAGGAAAGCTATGTAACTTCGTATCTCTGTTAGGTCATGTAACGTTCATCCCGTGACCGTGGCTACACTCGGCGACCGGTCGTCGCCTCGATCCCAAGCTCATTGTCTCAAGTTTCGAATGACTGTGTCTGGGTTATTTCGTGAATGCTATTGAGGCTTTTCCAAGCAATTCCAACGGGTGGCCCCGTTGTCCTTTCATCTCCGACATATATATATATATATATATATATATATATATATATTTATATTGTGTGTGATTTTAATATGACTAATGTTTTGTAATTCTTCGATAGCATTATTTATTGTTTTGAGTAGTTTATTTTATAGAGTGTTCGATAATATAAAACACACTCATACACACACACACACGCGCGCACACACACACACACATATATATATATATACATATTTCTTCTGGAAGTGTAGTATTTATACCAAATGAAATGTTAATTATTTATTTTATATTAACTTCATTTAATAAGATAGAACACACACACGAGCACGTATATATGTATATATTTCTGGCAGTGTGATTTTCATTTAGATTCTTTAGTGATGTAATGTTGTGTATTTGAGGTTATGTGTCAATTATTTGATTTCATATATACATATATATATATCTTGTATTGTGACAACATAGTATTGAAGGTTTTATTTCTAAATTATTGTGTATTTAATGTGTTTTTACATATTTGTGTTTGATGGTAGAATTTCTGTATGCAAATCTTCAAGTCATTGCGGTGTTAATTATTTTGAACGTTTGGCCTATCGACAAGTTGTTACTTAGTCCCAAGTGTTACGTTGTGTGTTCTATTTCTTTTATAGATTATTAGTAGTGGTTTTAGTTTAGAATATAGATTATTTATATATATATTTTATATATATAGACATGCATGTTTCATAATGTAGTTCCTATTTTATAACTCTTTATCGGAATGTAGGCTAGTTTTAAGTATGTATCTTAGATTACTGATTTGATTTAATAATGTAGAATGCGCACACATATATATATTTCTGATAATGTAACCTTTATTTCTTTAATATTATAACATTGTATGTTTTATGTATTCGTTAGACTATTAGTTTTTTGATTTCATATATACATATATTTCATAAATTGATAATATTGTATTCGTTGCATAGTATTGGAAGTACTGTCTCTAATATTTACTAGGTTATTATATGTTTGGCATATATGTTTACACTTATATGTAACTCTCCGAGTTGTTGCAGCGTTGTTTGATTAAAATATATTTATATTTACATATATTCCTGGCGTTTCAATCATTTCCCTTTCTGTAGTTATTCTTATTTCCTGGTTTATTTGTTTGGTTAGTGACTCGTTCAATCCATTAGTTGGTTCTATTTATTTTATTTTATACTGGTTGGGTTTATATTATATTGAACCATAGGTTTTCAAATTGCAAGTCGGTTATTGGTAGGTTTATTTAGAGTTGTGTGTATATGTATTTTGTTTATTGGTTGGATCTATTAGTCGCCCTCATTTTGTTAATCCTCCATTTCGTTTCGTAGTGCCGTGTGTTCGTTTGCGCATTCAAATCCTTATTCGCGCGTTTTGTATAGAGTGGTTATCTTGTTCTTGTTACGGCACGTGCGGAGCGCGGGACGTGACACCCCCGCCCTTTCCAAAGGAAATTTGATTGATGGTGTCTCTGAGTTCGTTCATGGCGGATGTAGATGTTGTTGGTTGTTGAGTGACTACCGGTGTTATCGATATCCCTTGAGGTTGTGTTGTTTGATCATCGATATTTCGTCTTCTTTTGAGATATAGTAGCAGGTTGGTGACTAAGCTGCATATTGCTCCTAATAGAGCGATTCCACATCCGTAAGTCTCGTGTAGTTGGTATCCATGTATAACTATGTCTACTATCACTTTGATTAGTTTAAATATCATGAAAAGTTTAAATATCGCCGCACTAATTGTTTCAAATTCGATAATGCCGTTCCACAGCTTTGACGCTGTATCTTGCTATTGTTGGTGGTTTCATCCTTAACTGGTATAATTGCTTTTCCTGCCGCTCCTCTAGCTTCATATCTATTTTATGTATTCTTCTCCGTTAATTCGTCAATGAATAGTCAGTAATTAATTGTAATTAGTTACAAAAATTTGATTTATTTTCCATTTCATGGCTGATCTCTATTAAAATTTTTTCTATATAACAATGATGTATTATATTGTATTAATTATTATTTATTCTTCGTTACAATCTTCCATTTGTTTGATTATTATTTTATTAAATAATTTCCTTCATGGAAAATATAATTGGTTTTGCAACATAAAAGTTCCTACATTCTCGCTTTGATCAGTGTGATCTTCCAAAATGGCCGCTTGTGAATGTCCCTAGTATATAGTCACTTTTATTAATATCGAAATAATTATTTATCTGTTAATTATTTGTACCTTTATTTTAATTGATAACGTGTAGTTGAAATGAAAATAATATTATTTGTGTTTATTATAGTTTGTATAATTATTGCACGTAGAAGCTATTTCATGCTCGCGACGATCAGTATTATTTTCAAAATGGCCGCTTGTGAATGTCTCCAGTAAGAGTATAGTGATGTGTTTTATAACTATTTTTTTGTTAATACCGAAATAATTGTTTATTCGTTACTTATTTGTAACTCTATTTTAGTGCAATTGAAAATTGGAATGACAATAATATTGTTTTTGTGTTTGTTATAATATGTATATATATGCTGTGTGTTACGTATTAGCGTGTGGATTGTATTGTTGTTGAAATCTATAAATTGTTAGTAGCACTGTTTAACTGCTTGATTATGAGTGGTTTATATTCGTGTAGCTTTGTTTAATTGATTTAATTTAACATGTGCATATTGTGTTATATCATCGGTCACTATTATGTATTATAACCTTATTTTCTTATACCTGATTTAATGTGACAATACTGTAATAGCTCAATACAATATAATAATTTCTTACTTTAATCATGTTTATCGTTGATACTCAGTTAACCTATCTTGATTGATTCCTAACCTATCTCTGTATTTATTGTGCGTTTTTATTTCCGTCTTATTAATTTGTCGTTGCTTCTTACTTGTGATTTGCTGTTATTTTGTATTTGTATGGTATAGTTTTTGGAGCTAATCTATATATTATTAGTTAAACCTTACTTATTGAATTATTATTGTTTGTAGTTTTTCTAGTTATATTTTCCAATGCTGCGTCGCTTTCTTGGAACATTTACATGGTACGTGTTTGGCATCTGATTCTTCGTTACATTCTCAGCTTCTATTATGGGTACGTTTATTTATCCTACTTCTGCAAGTATAGAAATGTCATTTAATTTATTTAATTTTATATGTTTATAGTGTTTCCTATCAACGACTATCATTATGTATTATAATACTATTTTCTGTATATTAAATTTGGTATAATAATATTATATAAGTTAAGGTAGTATCTTACCTTCTTATTCCAGTTGTTCATGTTGTTGGTATTCGGTTAACTTATCTTGATTGGTTTATAACCTCTTCTTTCATTCCTTGGCTATTTTACTTCCTTACTAGTTGGTTGTTACTTCATAATTGTACAACACAGTTTGAAGATAGTCCATATCTTATTAGTTAAAACGTTGTTCACTGTATTATTATTGCTTACAGCTTCTCCGACTTTATTCTTAGAGTCCATATGCTGCGTCGCACACGTAGGCATCATCTGTTTCTTCGTTATATCGTCAAATGTCATTGTCATTATTGACAATCCTGGCAGGGACACCACTTATTATGACTACCTTATTTTATCCTAGATCTGTAAGTAATAATAAAAATGCTATATTTGTAAGTATCCATATAGTAGAATAATCTGTCCTTTTTCTTCTTTGCGAAGACCGCTGCATCAACGTTGAGTTATTTTGTTATAATGTCACTAATTCTTCCTTGGTTTTCCAGTTTCCTGTTGCCTTCTTAACCGTTCCAGTAGTATCTGCTTCCGTAGTCCGTACGTGTTCATTTAAATTTAGCGGTAAGTTTCTGGTAGCTGCATCGACTCTTGTGTATACCCCTTCGATGTGAGTAATGACTTTCCTACTACTATCAATTTCTATTCCAAGGCGTTTTATTAACATTCCTCTCTTTTTCAGGTTATAATTGTCAATCTTAATATTTATTAATTTTGGTATTCTCATACCTGTAAGTAAGATAGTCTCAATTTTTCCATTGGCCAACTGTGAGTCTGTTGTTGAACATCAATCATTGATCATTATCGTAGCTTCCTTTAGTTTGATTTTAATGTTGTTGACAATTGAGGTTAATCCATCCTTTTGTTTCAGCTGGCCATCGTATGTTCCTGTGGAATTTTTGCATATACATTAATTTTTACAATAATTAATTGTGTGCAAACCTCGTCGATTTACGAGGTAATTTTCGCTTTTAAACCTCTTCCAATATCTTATTTTATTGATTTAAAGTATTTTATATTTAAATAGTAGTTAGAATACATAATGATTCTTTTTTTTTTTCTTTTAGGTTTCCGCTATATTCATCGTTCGACAAGCAGCGATATACTATATACTACTGTGCTACGTTACCTCTTGAAATCGTTTTGATTATTGTCTATTTCGGTTGTGTGCTAGTTTTAACTTGTTCAGGTGTACTATTCGCGGACCTCCTTTCACTTCAATCTTGACGTTTTGATTCTGCAAAATTTCTAACACTTTATGCGGTCCTATGTATTGATCGGAAAACTTTCCTTTGCTAGGTTCCTTTAGTAGGTATACTAGATCTCCAATTTTGAAATTTTGAGGGTTAATTCGTCTATCGTAATATTCTTTTGACTTTAACTTGGATTTCATCAAATTTTCTCTTGCTGTTTGCTGCACGGTGTTGATTTTATCGAACAGGTCTCTGAGATATTCCGCATAAGTTGGTTCCATGTTTTCTTCGATTAGTATTTCGCCAGTGGGTTCTCTGGCCAAATGCCCAAAGACTAATTCGTGCGGAGAGAATTTCGTTTCTTCGTGTACAGAGGTGTTATAGGAAAACATGGCTAATTCCACCCATTCGTCCCAATTTCTGGAATTTTCAATATATAACGTGAGATATTCAATCAACACGTGGTGAGATCTTTCGATCGAACCATTGCTTTGTGGGTGATATGCTGACGTGATGTATTGTTTGATGCGAAATCTCTTTGCTACCTTCTTCATCAGTGAAGATGTAAAATTCGCTCCCTGGTCGGTAAGAATAGCACTCGGTGACCCAAATCGGCAAATAAATCGTTTTATGAAGACGTCCGCTATTTCCGCTGAAGAAATCCCTTCCATCGGAATCCCGATTGAGTATTTAGTCAATAGGTCTTGAATTGTTAATATGTATTCGTTTCCTTTTACTGTCTTTGGTAATGGACCGACGATATCCATACTAATTTTGTCGAAAGCCCTGCCCGGTGTATCGGTGAGTACCATTGGTTGCTTTGTTTTTATTCTAGTTAACTTTTTCAATTGGCATTCTTTACATGTTCTTACGTATTCCTGGATCTCCTTCATATTTTCCCAATAATAATATTGTCGTATTCTTTGATACGTCTTCGTTACTCCTTTATGTCCCGCTACGGATGATTCGTGTTTTTCTCTTATTATGTTATTTCGTATTTCAACGGGTGGTATGGCTACTTCCCCAGTGCAGACGGTGATGGTTATGGTTTTTTCCATAAATATTTCCTTTAATTTCCTGATTGTATGTCGCCAGGGTATCTCTTCTAAATTTCCTTTGCTGATGCTAAAGGATGTTAATTGTTTTTCGTTTATTACGTCCAGTAAGGATTTCAATGAATTTAATAAATTCTCCGGTGTTATTGGAATGTTTTGGTTTTCCTTGATGGGTAGAGATATTATCTGCTTTGCCGAGTCCTGATATAATCTTGCTTTTTCCAGCATCAGGTCTTCATAATGCGGTAGTTTCCCTGCTTCCTTTATTTCGAAGGCTCCTCTGTCCACCGGATTTCCTTTTATGTCGACGAAAATCACCTTGTGATCATTCATTTTCACTATCGAATCTCTTGTCTCTGAGATCTTCAATTCTGCGAGTGTTGTAGGTTCGGTTTACTCTCCTCGTTGTTGCGTTAGTTCAGAATCAGCCATAGAATGTTCTTCCTCATTTGTTATCTCGATGTCTTCTATTTCTTGATCGGCTATTTCCTCGTCTGCGTTTACCTCAATTTCGGCTAGTGCTTGGTCGAAATATTTTACGGGTGTTTCTTCTATGGTGAGATGCTTTCGAGTAGAAGGTTTTCCCTGTTTATCGTAATGCGACAATACGCGTGGCTTAGCCTCGAATATCGGGGAGTCCTCGGTCGAGGTATCCAGTTGAAATCTTTTTAGATGTGGATATCAATCTGGCGAATCTTCTTCTCGCTTCCTGATTGGCAAGCACATCTCTGGCGGATTTCGGGATAATGCATCTGCGTTCGCGTTCGCTCTACCTTCTTTATATTGGATATCAAATTCAAAGTCCGACAATTTCAATTTCCACTTCCAAATTCTTGACGTGGGATCCTTAATGGAATTCATCCATACTAACGGTTGGTGATCGGTTATTATCGTAAACTTTCTACCATACAGGTATGGTCTGAAATGCATCGTACAGTAAACGATTGCCAGACATTCCTTTTCTATGGTAGAGTAGTTTTGTTCTGCGGGGTTTAGTAGTCTAGAGGCATACGCGATTGGCAAATCTTTTCCAATCGGTCCCTGACTCAATACTCCGCCTATTGCGTATCCTGATGCGTCCGTCGTGAGGTTAAAATGTTTGGAAAAATCCGGATATTGTAGAATGGGTTCCGTCGTGAGAGTTGTTTTTAGAGAGTTGAATGCATTTTCTTGAGTTTCCTGCCACTTGAAGGGAATGTCCTTCTTTAACAATTGTGTTAGTGGTTTTGCAACTTTAGAAAAATTGGGTATGAATCTCCGGTAATATCCCGCTAGTCTTAGAAATTGCTTGATGTTTCTTGCTTTCTTTGGTCGTGGAAAATTTAGTACTGCCTCGATTTTCTTTGGATCTGGCTTAACTCCGTTTTCACTGATCACATGTCCCAAATAATTCACTTCATGGCGTAGAAATTCGCATTTATCGGGTTGCAATCGCAATTTGGCTTTTCTTAACTTGTCCATGAGTTGATTGAATTTAATCTCGTGTTCACGGAGGGATTTGGAATAAATCACAATATCGTCCAGGTAGACAAACAGCTCTATTCCTTGCAATCCTGATAGCACTGAATTCATCAAACGTTGAAATGTTGTTGGAGCATTTTTTAATCCAAAGGACATTCTTTTAAATTGAAAGTGTCCGTATGGTGTTGAAAATGCGGTCTTGTGGGCATCCTCTCGTGCCATTCGGATCTGGTGAAAGCCTGACGCCAAGTCAAACGTGGAAAAATATTTTGCACTTCCCAATTGATCTAGTATTTCCGTGATGTTGGGTAGGGGATAAGCATCGCCAATCGTTTTATTGTTAAGCTTTCTATAATCGATAACCAATCTCCATCGTTTATTTCCCTGTGAATCTGGTTTTTTCGGCACAATCCATAACGGAGAATTGTATGGAGATATCGATGGTTCCACGACGTCAGTATACAGTAATTCTTGAATTTGGCGATTTATCTCTTCTTGATGTACTGGTGGATATTGATACTGTTTAGTATTAATTGGTATATTATCCGTTGTAATTATTCTATGTTCCAAAACTTCAGTTGCTTCCAATGTATCTCCTGGAAGATGAAATCTGTCTTGATTCTTCTGTATTAATTCCTCGACGTTTTTTCTCTCTTCTTTATTCAAGTGTTCGAGCCGTAATAATTTGATTATTTTGTCGAGTCTGCTTTCCTTTGATTTCCAGATCACGTTGCACGTCATGCTAGGGAGCGAGGTGGTATTTTCGAATTCTTTGATTACCATAATAGGAGTGGTAAATTCGTAGTCTCTTGATGTGGTATTTATTATCCTTAGGTAACCTCGTCCCTTGTAGTTTTTCACAACTGCGTTACCAAAATAGACCCCCTTAATTGGCTCGATTTTTGGAATAAATCTCTCGTTTATTTCCGGATTCGCAATATTGATCAAACATGGTACCGAACTCCGTTTTGGCACGATAATCTTTACTCTCGTGTCGACGGGAATATAAATGTTTCCCCACTTGATGTGCTTTCGCTCATAATCTAGACGAGCTTTACATCCTGCGAAAAATTCGGATCCTAGGATTCCGTCTTAATCGATCAGCAATGAGTCATCAACTACATGAAAAATAACTGGATGGCCCGCAACCTGTATTACTGTCTGCCCTAGGGTGACCAGGCTCGTTGCCGTGATTCCTCGAACTTCTATCGATTCTTGCTCGTTGATGATTGCTGAAGCGGGTAAGGCAGGTTTCTTGATAATATTAATTTCTGATCCGGAGTCCAGTAATAAACTCGTCTTGGTTTTTAAATCTGGGGAGACTATTCGCGCGGTTGGAGTACATAGAGAATTATTTGACTTTATTGAAATAATCCGGAGAGGTCGTTGTCCGAATCTGAGTCCGACTCTTGGTGATTCTTGTTTGTTTTCTCGTGGATTGTCTTCCCTTTCCGTTGCTGGTTTTCCCTGTTTCCTGATTGTTCCTGTGCATGATTGCGCGATGGTTTTGGCGTATTGTTTGTAGGTTGAGGTATCGGTGTCGGGGGGGGGGGGGGGGTCGTTGTCCGCGTTCCGTTTGCTGGCGAAGGTCTCTGCCTTTTCGTTGCCGCCTGAACTCTTGGGCGATTCGTAGCGTTGCTCCTTCGAGGTTCGCCCCCCCGTTCTCGAAGGAGTTGGTTGGTTTCCCGATTGCCCCGACGCGTAGGGTACTATTATTCCAGCGTCTACTCTGGCTTTAAATTTGTAACAATCTCTTACAAAATGTCCGGGCTTTTTGCAATACTTGCATACTATAAGTTGTCGGCTCGGAGTGTTTGGACGGTTCTGCGACGGCGGTACACATCTTCGATCGTCGTGGTTGTTCCCGGTGTAGTTATTACTAGGAGGGTTAACGTTGTTTCGGTTGTTCCCGGTATAATTGTTATTAGAAGGACGAGCGTTGTTTCGGTTATTCTCGGTGTAATTATTATTAGGGGGACGAACGTTGTTTCGGTTGTTATTACTTGAGGATGTCGGACGTTGGTATCGCATTCTGTCGTTTACTTGTTTTAGTTCCCGCGTTGCTTTTACGGCTTGGCGATACACGTCTTCTAAGGATTGGTATCCCGATAACCTTACTCGTAGATATACTTCGTTCGGGAGCCCCTTGACGAAAGCCTCCCTCGTGTCCCAATCGATCGTATCTTGAACGTCTTGCGATATGGAACCGTACTGACATCTTTCTCCATCAATTATAGCTAATCTGAGGTTTCTGACGCGGTCTATGTAATCTAATATATTTTCTCCTGGTCGTTGGAATACCGTTCCCAACTCTCCCCTGTACTCGTTAACGGCTTTTCCCGGGCCGAACATATCTTTTAATTTATTCCCGAAATCGTTTAAGGTCACTACCTCATTATCCTCTACGGTGAGAAACGCGTGTCCGCGAAGTTTATTCATTAATAGTTTTACCAACTGAGGCTCTTGATGCCTAGGAATCATACTTCACGCTCGCTCGCATGATCTCAAGAATTGGAACACACACGGTCGGTATCCGTCGAACACTGGTACTGATTCAATCGCGTCCTTTAGTTTAATCGGCTGGTAATTATCGGTCAATCTTGTTTCTCGCAGTGTTATCGGTGATGGTACGGGTGTTTCGGTTTCGTTCGTTTGTCTGCTTACGCGCACGTCTTCTTCTAATTTAATTAGTCTTGAGCTTATGTCGGTCAATACACGGAAATTTTCGTCCCACGCTTTCAATTTTTCCGTCAACGCCAAAAGCGTATCTTCGCCTAGCGAATCCCGGGCGATCGACATTTTCCTACTTATTTTTTAGTTGATATTCGTAAGAGCTTTAATCCTCTGTGGAGCGTATCCCACCGCTGCCACCAAAAAAATATTTATATTATTGTTGTTACGTTTTAAACGCGGGGGAGAGTTTTGTCGCTATTGGTTGTGTTTGATAATGATAGGTTTGGAATCTGTAATCGAAGCTCCGATTGTTCGGTAGTTGCTGCCACCAGAAACAGTTTAAGGATTGTTGATGTAGAGTTAACTATAGTCTAATGCTACTGGTAAACCGATTCCACTTCTCGGCTAACCTGCTATGGGCAGGAGTACTAACACGGGAGAGGATTAAAGTGTTTCAAAATAAATAAGTTGATTTCGATTAACAAAATTTATTCAATTGACCGATTTATAACATCACTAGGGATCTAACAATTGCTGTCGTATAATATAGGTGTTCTAGATAAAAAGAATCGCACTCGAATGTTCGGGTATCGGCGAGGTCGAGGGGGAGAAACTAGGCTCCGAGCTTTCGCTGGTTAATCCTAACTTCTCCTTTCGTTTCTTTTCTTCTCCTTTAATTTCGGCAGATAATAGTCTCTTTAATCATCGATCTGCTCGCTTTTTATTGAGGTGACCTCTACCTCTACGATTCTTTCTTGCTTTTGGTATCTAAGAATGGAGTGATCGGGTTTAGTGATCCTCTCTGTGGATAACTAGTGGGGTTTCGTAAGTCTCGCCTAAAGATGAGCAATGATTGCTAACAGCGGGAAGAGAAGAACGAAAACCCGTAAGCGTTTTCAATGATTGAAAACGCCGTAATCAACGCAACGTCTATAATTGTGTCGATCACTAGTTAACACAGCGAATAATCGTTTGGGAGTAATACAGCGAAATGTCGGTATCGTTTCAATGTCTTCGATATCTTCCGTGTTAGATGTATGTTTGGCAGATTCTATCGTCAATTTGATTGTCAAGGAACAACTTTATTTCGGTACTCAATATCGTACAATTCCGAAATTACCAGAGAAGCAAAGTATACGGAAATAGAAATTCTCACCTTGGTTATATGTGCGAAGGCAATAGGTCCTTGATGTACAACTCGTCGTTAGGTCGCACTTTAAAACTTGTTTCAACTTTACAATCAGCGCAATTATTATTTATAGGTTCTTAGTTGACTCGATTGCGATTAAGACTAACTTGTTAGCAATTGATTGGCAACGAATCGACAATGTTTCGATTAATGGATGAACACCCTTAGAGTTATACTCTTGTGGGTGATTTCGATTACGAACTCACGTGTTGGAACTTTTTCGGACTAACTTTTCTAACTGATTTATTAGCGGACTGACAAAACTAATCGCTTGACAATAATTACTGGCTTGACGGATTAACTATAATGACTGGCTTGACGGATTAACAATAATGACTCTCTGACGGACTAACAATAATTACTGGCTTGACGGACTAACGATAATTACTATTTCGACGTTGAAATATCTCCAACGGGAACGAAATTATATTCAGTTTTCGACAAAATCGTCGAATGATCGTGTTTTGCGAGCTACTGGGCTTGTTTCCAAGATGAAAGTGGCATGCACTGTATTCGGCGTGTGATATAGGGTGAATAGGGCGTTTAGACGTCCAAATATCCCCATCGGGAACGAAATTACAGTCAGTATTCGTCAACATCAAAGAATGATCGCGTTTTCCGAGCTGCTGGGCTTGTTTCGATGCTAACAACGGCGTGCACTACATTCGGTGTGTAAAACTGAGAGAAACGAGCGTTTAAACGTCGAAATATCACCAACGGGAAGAAAATTACATTCATTTTTCATCAAAATCGAAGAAAGATCTCGTTTGGCGTGCTAGTGGGATTGTTTCGACGCTGACTGTGGAGTGCACTGCATTCAGGTAGTAAAATCGTGTGCAAAGAACGCTTAAAGGTCGAAATACCTCCAACGGGAAGGAAACTAGACATTTTTCGTCAAAATCCTCGGAAGATCGCGTTTTGCTAGGTACTTGACTTGTTTCGACTCTGAATGCGGCTTGCACTACATTGGGCGTGTAAAACTGAGTGAAAGGAGCGTTTAAACGCCGAAATACCTCCAACGGGAGGGAAATTATAGACATTTTTCGTCAAAATCAAAGAATGATCGCATATTGCGAGCTGCAGGGCTTGTTTCCAAGATGAAAGCAGCGTGCACTGCATTCGGCTAGTAAAGTCGAGTGAAAGGAGCGTTTAAACGTCGAAATATCTCCAACGGGAAGGAAATTACAGTTAGTTTTCGCCAAAATCGTAGAGAGACTGCTTTTATTATTGTTTTCTGGAAAGTGGTGCGAAGTGGATTAACTATTGTTTTGGTATGCGTTCCGGTTTTCTTCAATTATGGTCATGGAGGCGTCTTTGTCTTCGGCATCTACTCCGATTGTAAAGGCATGTAATTTTTTATTCTAAGTTTATTCCTTACTCGTTCCTTGGTTTATTTATTTTCCTCCATCCATTTCCTTGAGTTTTCTTCTATGCGCAAGAGGAGGAAGCAGGCGCAAGCGATGCGGGTGTGAAGGGCCGTGAGCAAGAACGAAAGGAGAAGGTTTTCCTCCTGGTTGGATCACTAGCTGGTCCCGTTTAATAATGTAAATGTGTAATTCATATATTTTATATGTTCCATAATGTGTATATATACGTATGTCTTTATATTCGTTATATTACTAATTGTCCGATTTAGTGATATGAATTTCATATATATATAGTCCATAATGTAATTTCCATAACACACGTATGTAATTCTTCATGTTATTCAGATTGTTAATTAGTCCTAATGATGTAATTTCGTACATAATTCTTCATATTATTTAGATTGCTAGTTAGTCTTAATGATGTAATTTCATATATTTTACTAATATGTAATTTTCGTGTATTTATATTTTCATGTTAGTACGTGTATAATTTTTTGTGTAGTCTCATACATTTGTATGTTGTTAACTAAGTAGAGTATGTATAGAATTTTTTACATAATTAGGTTGTCAGTTAGTCTTAATGATAATATTTTCTATGTAGTTTCATGTATTTATATTTCTCATGTTTGTTAACTAAGTGAAGCACGTATACAATTTTTAAATTGTTAGTTAGTTCTAATGATATAATTTTTATGTAATTTATTTTTCCATGTTTGTTAACTAAGTAAAGTATGTACCCTGTTGTTCCATTTATTTCCTTTTGCTACTACGTCGTATATAATCGGTCTTATTCTCAATTTCTGTCGGTTCGTGGCTCGCGTTATTCGCATGTTCCATACGGTTTATTAATCGGTTTTACTTAACGGTACATATCTTATATTTTATATACGTATATACTTGTTAGCTTACTGATCGGTTTTACTCAATATATTTTCGTGTTTCTAATACAAATATGTTAGTCTATTATACTTAATCTTACTTAATAGTAATTTTGTATTCGAATGTGTCTATACTTTGTTAGTCTTTTATTAAAGTGTTTTGTTTTCGTTATACCGTATGTTCGTTTCGTATATTCGGGTCGCATGTTGTAGTCTTCGCTTCGCGGGACGTGACAATATATATATGTCGGAGATGAAAGGACAACGGGGCCCCCCGTTGGAATTACTTGAAAAACCTCAATACCCATTACACATCGTCTTTACAAGCAGTATATACCGAGCGTCACGGCGAACGTTACTTTGTGCTTCAAAATATATTCTAAGTTTAACAAAGAGTTAGCCCGTGGACCGTGGATTCGTTATATCGAACCTAAGGTCATTGTCATTAGCGTCTAGTTACCGGGTCACTGGTCGATCTTGTACCAGCTATATCTGTGATAATAAACGCTATATTCGAAAGAAATTACGGTCATTTTTCGTCAAAATCGACGAATGATCGCGTTTTGCGAGATGTTAGGCTTGTTTCGGCGATTAATACAGCATGCACTATGTTCAGCTCGTAAAATGCAGCAATTTGGGCGTTTAAACGTCGAAATATCTCCAACGGGAAGGAAATTACGGTCATTTTTCGGCAAAATCGACGAAATATCGCGTTTTGCGGGCAGTTGGGCTTGTTTCGACGTTTCATTCAGCGTGCACTATGTTCTGCGTCTAACATCGGGCAATTTGGGCGTTTAAACGTCGAAATATCTCCAACGGGAAGGAAATTACAGACATATTTCGTTAAAATTAAAGAAAGATCGCGTTTGGTGAGCTACTGGGACAGTTTCAGCACTGAAAGTGGCGTGCACTATATTCGTTTTGTAAAATGGAGTAAGAGAAGCGTTTAAACGTCGAAGTATCTCCAACGGGGAGGAAATTACACTCAGTTTTCATCAAAATGGTCGAAAAATCGCGTTTGGCGAGCTATTGGGATTGTTGCGACGCTGAAAGTGGCGTGCACTGCATTCGGCTAGTAAAATGGGTTGAAAAGAGCGCCTAATGTCACGTCCCGGAATGAAGCAAGAGCTACAGCATGCGAATAGCGCACATACGGTATAACAAAAGCAAAATAATTTAAATAAACTAACAATATATAGGTATTCACATAAAATATAGAAATCGACGTTATTAACCATATCGAAAGTATTAACATCCATTCAAGAATTCGTATTTATCATTAATTCTAGAATTGATTCTTTACAAAATTCCTAACTCGCGAACTAACATTTTGTAGTAAATTATAATATTCGGTATACTATCCACGATTTACGAAATATTGATCTTCCTTTATACTGCAATATGCAACATGATTTTCCATGGTAAAGTGACCAGCGACCCGGTAACTAGACGTTAATGACAATGACCTTAGGTTCGATATAACGAATCCACGGTCCACGGGCTAACTCTTTGTTAAACTTAGAATATATTTTGAAGCACAAAGTAACGTTCGCCGTGACGCTCGGTATATACTGCTTGTAAAGACGATGTGTAATGGGTATTGAGGTTTTTCAAGTAATTCCAACGGGGGGCCCCGTTGTCCTTTCATCTCCGACATATATATATTGTCACGTCCCGCGAAGCGAAGACTACAACATGCGACCCGAATATACGAAACGAACATACGGTATAACGAAAACAAAACACTTTAATAAAAGACTAACAAAGTATAGACACATTCGAATACAAAATTACTATTAAGTAAGATTAAGTATAATAGACTAACATATTTGTATTAGAAACACGAAAATATATTGAGTAAAACCGATCAGTAAGCTAACAAGTATATACGTATATAAAATATAAGATATGTACCGTTAAGTAAAACCGATTAATAAACCGTATGGAACATGCGAATAACGCGAGCCACGAACCGACAGAAATTGAGAATAAGACCGATTATATACGACGTAGTAGCAAAAGAAAATAAATGGAACAACAGGGTACATACTTTACTTAGTTAACAAACATGGAAAAATAAATTACATAAAAATTATATCATTAGAACTAACTAACAATTTAAAAATTGTATACGTGCTTCACTTAGTTAACAAACATGAGAAATATAAATACATGAAACTACATAGAAAATATTATCATTAAGACTAACTGACAACCTAATTATGTAAAAAATTCTATACATACTCTACTTAGTTAACAACATACAAATGTATGAGACTACACAAAAAATTATACACGTACTAACATGAAAATATAAATACACGAAAATTACATATTAGTAAAATATATGAAATTACATCATTAAGACTAACTAGCAATCTAAATAATATGAAGAATTATGTACGAAATTACATCATTAGGACTAATTAACAATCTGAATAACATGAAGAATTACATACGTGTGTTATGGAAATTACATTATGGACTATATATATATGAAATTCATATCACTAAATCGGACAATTAGTAATATAACGAATATAAAGACATACGTATATATACACATTATGGAACATATAAAATATATGAATTACACATTTACATTATTAAACGGGACCAGCTAGTGATCCAACCAGGAGGAAAACCTTCTCCTTTCGTTCTTGCTCACGGCCCTTCACACCCGCATCGCTTGCGCCTGCTTCCTCCTCTTGCGCATAGAAGAAAACTCAAGGAAATGGATGGAGGAAAATAAATAAACCAAGGAACGAGTAAGGAATAAACTTAGAATAAAAAATTACATGCCTTTACAATCGGAGTAGATGCCGAAGACAAAGACGCCTCCATGACCATAATTGAAGAAAACCGGAACGCATACCAAAACAATAGTTAATCCACTTCGCACCACTTTCCAGAAAACAATAATAAAAGCAGTCTCTCTACGATTTTGGCGAAAACTAACTGTAATTTCCTTCCCGTTGGAGATATTTCGACGTTTAAACGCTCCTTTCACTCGACTTTACTAGCCGAATGCAGTGCACGCTGCTTTCATCTTGGAAACAAGCCCTGCAGCTCGCAATATGCGATCATTCTTTGATTTTGACGAAAAATGTCTATAATTTCCCTCCCGTTGGAGGTATTTCGGCGTTTAAACGCTCCTTTCACTCAGTTTTACACGCCCAATGTAGTGCAAGCCGCATTCAGAGTCGAAACAAGCCAAGTACCTAGCAAAACGCGATCTTCCGAGGATTTTGACGAAAAATGTCTAGTTTCCTTCCCGTTGGAGGTATTTCGACCTTTAAGCGTTCTTTGCACACGATTTTACTACCTGAATGCAGTGCACTCCACAGTCAGCGTCGAAACAATCCCACTAGCACGCCAAACGAGATCTTTCTTCGATTTTGATGAAAAATGAATGTAATTTTCTTCCCGTTGGTGATATTTCGACGTTTAAACGCTCGTTTCTCTCAGTTTTACACACCGAATGTAGTGCACGCCGTTGTTAGCATCGAAACAAGCCCAGCAGCTCGGAAAACGCGATCATTCTTTGATGTTGACGAATACTGACTGTAATTTCGTTCCCGATGGGGATATTTGGACGTCTAAACGCCCTATTCACCCTATATCACACGCCGAATACAGTGCATGCCACTTTCATCTTGGAAACAAGCCCAGTAGCTCGCAAAACACGATCATTCGACGATTTTGTCGAAAACTGAATATAATTTCGTTCCCGTTGGAGATATTTCGACGTCGAAACGCCATTTTCACTCCATTTTACTCGCCGAATGTAGTGCACGCCACATTCAGCGTTGTAACAAACTCTGCAGCTTCCAAAACGCGATCCTACGTCGATTTTGACGAATACTGAATGTAATTTCGTTCCCGGTGGGGATATTTCGATGTCTAAACGCCCTATTCACTCCATTTCACACGCCGAATATAGTGCACACCACTTTCAGCGTCGAAATAAGCCCAGCAGTGCGCAAAGCCCGATCCTTCGTCGATTTTGACGTAAACTGAATATAATTTCGTTCCTGTTTGTGATCTTTCGACGTTTAAACGCTATTTTCACTCTATATTGCAAGCCGAATACATGCTCTTTTTCTTCCCTTCCGGTTTATGATATTTTGCCATTTAGGCGCTGTTTTGCACCCTATTTTTCACGCCCAATGTTGTGCACGTCCGTTTTAGCATCGTATCATGCCAACTCTGCGCAAAGTGCAATCGTCTCAAGATTTTATCGTAAACTAGCAGTTATTTCGCTCCTGTATAAGATGTTTTGACGTTTGAAAGCTGCATTCACTCTAGTTGAGACACCGAATGTCTCGCACGCCTGTTTTGATTTTGAAGCAAGCGCAGCACCGCAAAGAATGCAAACAGTTGAAGAATTTGGCCCGAATTTGGCTGCTTTCCCGCTCCTGTTTGGTACATTTTGACAATTGAAAGCTGGTTTCACTCCATTTAACAGGCCAAATGTCGCACGCGCCTGTTATATTATCGAAGCAAGTGCAGCACCCTCACAGAATGAAATCTTTTGTGAAATTGGTCGAGATTTGCTGTTAATTCGATCTTGTTTGGCGAGCTGTGGGGTAGAAACTATGGAAATGTTTACTATCGAGTGCCGCTACAGCCATTTCTATTTAAGGAAAACTATACAATTACTCTATACCTCTATTAGGTAAACACGTTCATCCCGAGACCGCGGCTACGTTCGGCGACTAGTTGTCGCATCAAGCCCAAGTGCATCGTCGCAGCTCTCAGACAAATATAATCGGATTGTTTAATATTAAATTGTTGCGAGTTTTCCTAAGAATTCCAAGGAGAAGGCCCGGTGTCCTTTCATCTCCAACACGGCCATCCTGACTAGCACACGTCCTCTGGTGTATCTAGAATATTGTGTTTTCCTAACATTAGACTCGATATAATTGACGTTACTTACAATTTTAACGAAATGTCCAAATAAGCCAAGGGTCAAGTTCAATAACAAAAACTTTGATTGAGTGTTCAATGGCAGAAGAAAATAATGATCAGTGGCATTCTAATTAGTACTCAAAGTGCTAGTTGCGTCCTGTGGATTACCAGTCCGATCGTAATGACATGATGGGCCATTCTCGATTTCGCACGCAAATGAATCTCATTTTTCTAGATTGCACGACTACACAGAGCTTCGTTCCACGGTCTTACTGAACTTTGTTACATTGTTGCCCTAAACGCATGTGAATTGCATCACAAGGTCTTACTGATCTTTGTTACATTGTTGCTCCAAACGCATGTGAATTGCATCACAAGGTCTTACTGAGCTTTGTTACATTGTCGCCCCAAACGCATTTGAGTCGCATCACAAGGTCTTATTGAGCTTCGTTACATTGTCGTGATAATAGTGCTAATGATCCTCTGAGATCGGGGTACTCATATCGTCAAGATCGCCGACCTCGCCATCACTACAGACATCCAATTCAGCAGGAATACAACTATCGGGCATTTTCCTTAATCTATCGTGACTGTATTTGTATGATCGTTTACCATCTAATGTTTTTAAAGTATACCTATCTCCGTCCAAAATCTCTGTTATTACAAATGGATCCTTAAATTTTGAATATAATTTAGTTTCATTTCTTTTCTCGTTTTCGCGTAATAAAAAATTACCAAGATTGAATCTAACTACTTTAACTTTCGTCTTGTCGAATCTATCTTTATCACACTTAGAGCTGATCTCTATATTCTGTATAGCCTGATGTCCTACATCGAAGATACCTACTTCTCTTTCTTCAATATTTTTGGATAGCAATAAAGCGTAGAGTCTTGCTGTTTTACCGATTAGTAATTCTAACGGACTTGATTTCGTCACACGATTGGTAGTGCAATTCAAAGCCAATTGTATCTCGCCATTCCTTCTAACCAATAATACTCGTACAGCTTCTCAAGCGTTTTATCCCAACCTAAGTGCATAATTGACTGGTGCACATGATTAATAACGGACCACCTAAAACCTCTGGAGAAAATGGGCAAACAGAGAGTCCTACCTTTTCTCTGTATTTTACAATAAAGGGTACCGGATCGTAATTCATATGTGTTTGTGATATCTTCGGCGAGCTCATCGTCTTGTAATTTATTAACGATTTCTGAAATTTAAGGATCGCGACGTTGTTCCGTTAATAGCCAATCTTCTGAAATTTCAGCCAGATTAATTTCCTTTTCTTTGACTTGTTAATTATACCATGGTCAATGTCTATGGGGTTTCGCGAAAGAAATCTACGTGAGCCATTCATTTACCTTTTTTTACATTTATTTTTTATTATTTTTACCTCGATACATTTTTTTTTTTTTATTGACTGTTTAAATTTTTACAATTTGTCCAGAAGGACATTTGGTAAGATATTATAGCTTAAAGAATAAAAATATAGCATGTGGATGGTTACCCCCAGCGGGGTTCCATCTTCCAGGTTGCCTATTGCATCTCTATTGCGAGGTCTGCGGGATGCTTCCTCTTCAGTCTTCTTTCTATTACGGTTTTGTTTGTTTCAGCAACCAGCTGGTTTGGGTGTGCTGCAAGTCTTTCTTTGTACTTTTTTGCGTATCTAGCGATTTTCTCTTTGACTGTTGGAATTTTTAGATCTTTTCGTAGGTCTTCATTTCTGACGTACCATGGAGCGTTAACTATTGTCCTTAAAATTTTTGCTTGCTCTATTTCTATTTTGCTTATGTGACTCATTGCTGCCGTCCCCCATAGTGGGACTCCGTATGTCCAGATTGGTTTGATTATTGTTTTGTATATATTTAGTTTATTCATTATGCTTAATTTAGATTTTCTATTGATTAACCAGTACATCTGCTCCCTTTTTGCACTTATTCTGTTTATTATTGATTTTATATGGTGGTTCCATGTAAGGTGTGTGTCTAAATGTATTCCTAGATATTTGACTTGCTTTGTTTGTACTATGTGGACGCCGTTCAGTTGGATATCTGGTGTTTTTCATTTTCTAAGTGTAAATGTTATGTGGTTGCACTTGCTGGTGTTCGCTCTTATTTGTTTGTTTTGCAGCCATTTTTCTATTTTTGTAATGTGTTCTTGTAGTAGTGCGGCGGCCGTTTCTGGATTTGCATGCCTCACTAGTATGGCCGTATCGTCCGCGAACGTCAGTGTTTTGCTGTTGAGAGTTGTTGGTATGTCTGCCGTGTATAGTGTGTATAATATTGGTCCTAAGACGCTTCCTTGCGGTACTCCTGCCTTGATATCCTTAATTTCAGAGTATGCATCATTTATTTTTACTACAAAGGTTCTGTTGTTTAAGTAAGATTTGAGTAGTTTGTAGATTTGTTCTGGAAATTGCTTTTTGATTGTTTGAAGAAGTTTTTCATGGTTAACTTTGTTGAATGCTTTTTCGATATCCATAAAGAGTGCTGTGCAGTATTGTTTTGTTTCAAGCGACTGTAAGATTTCATTGACGAGTCTATGCATTTGTTCTATTGTGGAGTGTTTATTCCTGAATCCAAATTGATGGTTCGGTATTAGTTTTTCTTTTTCTATTGTTGGTTTTAAGCGGTTATATATTATTTTCTCTAATAATTTGGAAAACGCAGGTAGTAATGATATCGGCCTGTAGAATGCAGTTAGATGTGGGTTTTTGTTTGGTTTGGGTAACATTAACTGTATTCTTAGAATTGCGTTAAATATTATCGTTGTTAGTCTTATTGCCTTTGGGGGAAGGTTTTTTAAGATTTTCCCATTGATCAATTCAAATCCTGGTGCTTTACTTGTCTTTGTTGCCTCAATTAAGTTTGTAACTTCTTGCGCTGTTGTGCTGAGTATGGTGCAGCGTTTATCAGTTGTGTTGCTGGCATTTTCCACTTCTTCATTTGTTTGCCATCCAGGGATGCTGTTATTAATTTCATACGGCGAAAATATATTTTGTAGGTGCTTTGAGAATTCTTCTGCCTGTTCTTCGTTGGTTCTGGCCCATGTGTTGTCCATTTTTCTGATTGCTGGGATTGTTTTTATTGTTTTCTTAATTTTGTTAGTGACTTTCCATAGGGAGTAGTCGGTATTCTCATGCGCGGATAGTGATTCGATGAATTTTGAGAATTCGTTATTATGATGTTCCTTTATTTTATTCTTTAGTTCCTTTGCAAGTTTATTTAGGTTTTTCTTGTTTTCTCGTGTTCTCTGTTTTTGCCATTTTGCTTTCGCTTTTCTTTTTTCCCTGATTTTGTCGAGGATGTCCTGCGGAATAATTTTTGATTGCCTGCTATTTGTTTCATAGGTGGTGGTTGCCCACGCTGCTTCCTGTATTATTTCTGTCAAAGTTGCTACTGCCTGCTCAATGTGTTCAGGTGTTTTCAACGGGATATTGCAGTTGATTTTGTTTTCGATCAGCTCTTTGAAAGTTTGCCAGTTGGTGGTTTTATTGCAAAGCGACTCTGACTTGTTATAAAGTAGTGGTTTGCTTGTGTATTCTATTATAATTGGTGTATGGTCGGAGTTAAGCTCGAGGCTGGTTGCTATTTTTAATTTGCTTACATTTAGCCCTTTTGTTACTGCAAAATCCAACAGGTCAGGTATTTTATTGGGGTCTGTCGGCCAGTACGTTGGTTTTCCTGTAGATAGTACGTTGAGGTTGCTGCTTCTAATGTATTTTTCCAATGTTCCACCTCTCGGCGTGCTAATTCTCGAACCCCATAATGTGTGCTTTGCATTAAAGTCTCCTGCCGCTATATATTTGTCGCCTAAGGATTGGAAGTACTCTTCCCATTTTTTAAGTGTCATTTTGTGTCTCGGAGGTACATATACTGCTGACATCTGGAAGTAATTGTCATTGGTTTGTATTGTGACAGTGGTTGCTTGTAGGTGTTCTTGATTTGTTTGACTATGTAAGTGATGCTTGATGTAATTTTTTATTATTACTGCAGTTCCTCCATGTGCTTTACCTGAGGGATGTTTGGTATCGTATATGGTGTAGTACGGTATTTTCATGTAGTTTTTTAGGGTGAAATGTGTTTCTGAGACAAGTAGTATATCAATATTATTTTTATACAAAAATATTTTAGTTTCGTGGGCTCGCTGTTGCAAGCCATTGGAGTTCCAGACTGCTATTTTCAAAATGTCCATCTCTATTTTTTACTTAGCAAGTTAGTGAGTAGTTGTAACATGATTGTTGTTTGTTGTGCTTGTTGTCTTAGTATTGTGTTTAGATCACTTACCATTTTTCCTAACATTTCCATACCTTTAATGGATTGTTTGAGCATTTCTTTGATGTCTGTAACGTCTTCGATGTTATTGTTTTCATTCTGATTGATTGCAAGCGTTGGTTTGCTAATGTTTTTAGTTACTTGTGCGTAGCTTCGTTTACCTTGGGGATCTATGTTTCTGCTTATAGCGTTTAGTTCGTGTTGTGCTTTCAATGTTGTTTCGTTATCCGTTATACTTTGTTGTGGTTGATGGTCATTGTGTGATCTGTTGCGAAGTGGAGGAAACAGTTTACGTTGTATTTGTTTCCTTATTTCACATCCTTTGTAGCTGGCTGGGTGGTTTCCGTTACAATTATAGCATTTAACTTCTATTTTTCCTGTGCATGGGCAGTGTATTGTTAGGTGATTTTTTGCACATTTAACACATGCCGGGCTTCTGTTGCAATAATTTTTTGTGTCCGTATTAGTGACACCGCATGCATTGTGGTATATCTTTTTTGTAGCGTGGTGGTTCCACTGTTACAATTGTATTTAGTATTTTTTTGATTTCATAGATTTCCTTGTTATTGGTTCTGGGTTCCAGTTCTATTAAGAATAATGGTAATGGTTGTTTCGTATCGTATCTTGTCATATTGTTTATTGCTCTTGTTTCATGGCCAATTTTTTCTAATTCTTCACTTAATTTTTTCGTGTTAGTTTTTGGATGTAAATCTCTTATAACTATTTTATAACTCCTTTCCGTTTTGAGTTGGTACGTGTGGTAAAAAACCTTTTTTTCCTTTAGTTCCTTTATCACTTTCCTATAAACTTCTGGGGTGTTTGTTTGAATTTTTACTTGTTCTAATTTTGTTTGTTTTATTGTGTAGTTATCCTTCCCGACTATATTGTTTAGTAGATCAATAAGCGGGTCTATTATTTGGGCCTCAACAAATATTGGTGATGGTTTTGATATGTAAGGTGATTTAGTTGTGGTTTTGCTTGTCGGGTCATTGTCTATTTCTTCCGTTAATGAGCTGAAGGAGTTTCTTAAAGGCAATTCTTGCAGCCATCGCTGCTTTTCTGTATCTGTGTTTCCTGCAGCACTTGTGCCTGGAATTATTTTACGTTTTTTGCTAGTCTTTGCTAGCTTCCAGTTTTCGTCCTGGTAACTTCTTTCGTTATCGTGTCTGCACTCCTGCCTTCACTGCTCTTCCATTTCTTCTGTTTCCATATCGTTTTGGTTGTTACTATTTTGCTGTTGTTGCTTTAAGCCTGATAAATCTAACGACCCTTTTATATAATATTTTTCTCCTTTGGTTGCAATCTTGATTGTATATATCTGCTGCTGCATTGTTTGTCACTATCACTATTCGTAGCACTTCTCTGAATCACTTGACTGGAGCACACGTTTGCTTACACACATCTGTTCACCTCGGTTGCCCGAGCGTGACTTTCTCGATACATTGATAATGTCAAAAGTTTGTATGTAAGCCCACCACCTGTAAACATTGTTACTTACATTCGCTTTATTGCTGGACGCCTTCAAAGAATTACAGTCGGTGACAAGAAATTCTCGTCCATGTAAATAGTGACGGAAATGCTTAACAGCGTTTGCAATTGCCAACGTCTCTAGTTCATATGAATGATACCTGGATTCCGCGAGACAAGTTTTCTTATTATAATATTCTATTATTCTGTTTTACCATCACCCTTATGCATTAAAATAGCCCCGAATGGTTATCTAAACTAGCGTCAGTGTGTAATTGTTTCTTCGTCCAGTCGCGAGGAGACGCGGTCGCGTTGAAGCGCGTCAACGGGAGTCGTAAATTCCCGTTACGATTATACGAATCGACACCACGAGCAGAGCGATCCCCTTATTTCTTATGGGATAATAGGGGTGTTTGGTTTTGAATATAACTGGAATCTACAGTTATATAATATATATATCGGGTTTGAGTTGTTGGGGCTTGGGTTATGAGCGTGTAAAGAATCTTCGCCTGGGTTGTTCATTGTTGTTGCACAATCAAGACAGCGTTTATTATCACGGATACAGATGAAATAAGATCGACCAGTGACCGCGGTAACTAGACACTAATGGCAATGACCTTAGGTTCGATATAGCGAATCCACGGTCCACGGGCTCACTCTTTGTTAAACTCAGAATAGAATTCTATGCACAAAAGTAACGTTTGCTATGACGCTCGGTATATTGCTCTCTAGACGATGTGTCACTCACCAAGGACATCACAAGAATAATTGACTGATGGAAACTTTCCTCTCCTTACGATTGCGTTAGCTTTGTTTAACGTTGGCCCGGGATACCAACAAAACTGCTACCGTTGCTAGGCAGATCCGCGTAGCTTGCTCTTGCCCGGGGTTTGATTGTTAACACAACGTGTGTCTCATAATATTGGTACTTTTCTGTTAGGTGAAACGTTCATCCCGTGACCGCGGCTACGCTCGGCGACCGGTTGTCGCCTCGAGCCTAAGCTCATTGTCTCAAGTTTCGAACGACTGTGTCTGGGTTATTTTGTGAATGCTATTGAGGTTTTTCCAAGTAATTCCAACGAGTGACCCCGTTGTCCTTTCATCTCCGACACGGCCATCCTGACTGTCACACGTCCTCGGGTGTATCTAGAATATTGGGTTTTCCCCAAGTTAGAATCGATATAATTGATGTTATTTACAATTTAACTAAATATTAAAATAGGTCAAGGGTCCAGTTTGACAACAAAAATTCTGATCGGATGTTTGATAAAGAAAGAGTTAAAAGAGAGCAGAAATTCGAAACGTTATGATTAATATTCGAAGTACTAGTTGCGTTCTGTGAATTATCAGTCCGAGCGTAATGGTATGATGGACCATTTTCGATCTCGTACCTCGACGGCTCTCACTTCTCTGGATCATGTTACCACACTGAGCATTTGTGAAAACTCATAGTATCGCCCCACTGGGCACTCACAAACTCATTCTATCAAGTGCTGTCGTCAAAATGATCCTCCTCTGAGGTCGGGGCACTCGCATCGTCATGGCCACTGCTCTCACCCCCACCGCAGACATCCAACTCAGTAGGAACGAAACTATCAGGCATTTTCTTCAGTCTATCATGGCTGTATTTATACGACCGTTTGCCATCTAACGTTTTTAAAATGTATCTATCTCCTTCCAAAATTTCTGATATCACAAATGGACCCCTAAATTTCGGATCTAGTTTCGTTTGATTCCTTTCCTCATTTTCCTTTAATACAAAATCACCGACATTGAATTTAACTACTTTTGCTTTCGTTTTATCGAATCTTTCTTTATCGTACTTAGCGCTGTTCTCTATACTTTGTACGGCCTGTTGTCTTACGTTGGAGATATCTACTTCCTTTTCCTCGATATTTGCAGGTAGTAATAACCCATAGGGTCTTGCCGTTTTACTAATTAATAGTTCTAACGGACTCGATTTAGTCACACGGTTGGTGGTGCAATTCAAGGCTAATTGAATTTCTCCGATCGCGTCTTGCCAGGATCGTCCGGTCGTCTCTACTGTCGTAAACATATTTTTCAACGTCCCCATAGTACGCTCTACCTGTCCGTTAGCTCTACTAGCACCGGTTGCTTAGGTGAAGTTTGATTTGTTTATCCCGACAAAACTCTTGAAATTCCTTACCGGTAAAACATCGTCCTTAGTCCGCTATTACCCGAGAGGGGCTACCGAATAGGAATATGGCAGATTTGAGTGCCTTAACGGTGCTGAGTGAATCTATCTTACGGGTATGGTGTAAGTATACAAATGTAGTAAAGGCATCGATTAAGATAATGACATATTCTTTCGAATCATTCTTGCCGCTCAGTTTTCCCGTTAGATCTATGTGAATCGTATGCCAGGGTATGCTGGTCTTAGGTATGGGATGTAATTCGGCTTGTATTTTACCTGAATTTGCCTTAGAAATCTGACAAGCATGACAGTTCTCTACGAATTTGCGAACGTATTTCGCCATTCCTTCGAATCAGTAATACTCGTACAGTTTCTCAAGCGTTTTATCCCAACCTAAGTGCATAATCGCCTGGTGTACATGATTAATGACGGACCACCTAAAGCCTCTTGGTACGACGGGCAGGCAGAGGGTCCTGCCTCTCCTTTGTATCTTACGGTAATGGGTACTGGATCGTAGTTCGTACGTATTCGCGATGCCTTCCGCGAGCTCGTCGTTTTTCAATTTATTGGCGATTTCAAAGATTTGGGGATCGCGACGCTGTTCCGCTAGAAGCCAATCCTTTGAAATTTCGGTGAGATTAATCCTCTTTTCCTTGATTTCGCTAATAGGGATAGGGTCGATGTCGACAGGGTTACGCGAAAAGAAATCTACATGAATCATGCGTTTACCTTCTCGGTACATGATGTCAAACGTAAAAGTTTGTAGATAGGCCCACCACCTATAAACTCGGTCGGTCAATTTCACTTTATTGCGGGCTGCCCTCAACGAATTGCTATCAGTGACAACAAGAAATTCCCGTCCGTACAGATAGTGGCGAAAGTATTTAATGGCGTTTACAACTGCCAGCGTCTCTAGTTCATAAGAATGATACCTGGATTCCGCGGGACTCGTTCTTTTACTATAGTATTCTATTACCCGGTTTTTGCCGTCAATTTTGTGCATTAAAATTGCCCCATATCCGTCCGAACTAGCGTCCGTATGTAGTTCGATCGGGTAATTCGGGTTGAATATTACTAACACCGGCTCATTCGTCAGTACGGAAACTAATTTTTGTCTTATACTTTCGTGCCTATCTGTCCAAATTAAGTTTTTACTACCGGAAGTAAGCGCGTACAGCGGTTTCATTACTTGCGAAAATTTAGGTACGAATTTTCTAAAGTAGGAGGCTAAACCTATGAATTGCCTAAGTTGGGTGACAGTTGTTGGTGCTAGATTGGATAAAGAAGTCAAAGCTTGTACTTTACCAGGGTTGGGGCGAACCTCTCCGTTGTGGATCACGTACCCGAGATAAAGTACCGATGTCTTTAGGAAAGAACATTTGGAGAAATTGAAAGAGAACCCGGCGTTTACGAGGGTATTTAGTACGATGTGCAATCTATCTAGGGCTTGGTCTACTGATTCGGCAATAATTAGGACGTCACCTAGGTAAACGACGGCGTAAGAGTGTGCGAGGTCGCCTAAGGCATTTAGAATGGCCCTTTGGAAAACGGACGGTACATTCTTCAATCCGAACGGCATTGTTAGGCACTCGTACTGACCTCGCATTACCACTACATCGGTCTTTCTTTTGCCGGCAAATTACGAAGCTATGGATTCTCTAATTAGCGAACATTCGGCTCCAGAATCGAAACGAAATGAAAACGACTCATCCAGATGGCTTAGTTTACCCGTTGGAGATTCCACCACGCAGGAGTTGACTCAACATTCGTTATCAGAGTCGCGGTTTGTCTTCCGCAGTAACGGGCAGTTAAGCGCGATATGGCCTTCCTCGCGGCACTTGAAACAGGACACCTCGGATGATACAGCTGGTCGACTTTTCTCCGGGCGTCGTGTAGTCTCCTGTCCCTCGGTCTTCATCCTCGTACGGCGCTCCGCTATTTTATTCCCGGGGACACCGCAATAATGACACTTAATCCGGGGGTCGGACAGCTTCCGTCGTTTTGCTTCGGGGCCTGCCGATGAAGTTCTTGACGAAGGCGTCAGCCTCTTCTTCGCGTAGTGAAAAGCGTTCATTTCCGTAGCAAATTGTTCCAGAGTCTTGACGTCGCTTGTAAGCGCTATCTTCTCGGCACGCTCGTCGCGCAACTCAGGTGATAAAAGACGGCGGCGATCCCACTTCTGATGTCGGGTTGGGGTTAACACTTGGGTTTGGGGCGTGTAAAGAATCTGCGCCAGGGTCGCTCATCGTCGGTGTACAATCGATGATATCTTTTATTGTCACAAATTCAAGATACACTACCGGTCTCAACGATAATGATAATGATCGTGGAGTCGGTATAGCGAATCCACGGCCCACGGGATAACCGATCTAGTTTATTTCAAAGTCTAAGTCGAACTCGACTTACTCCTCGTGATACAAGGATCACTTGATTAACTCTTTGCTAAGACGTAGATTATTCACTGATCGTACAAACACACTAGGTATCTAACAAATGTGACTGTGAGAAAAGGAATGACTTTCCGTCGCAACGACGCTGCAGAGGAAAACTATGGTGGGATGTGCCTAAGGGCATGAGGTCATCGGATTCGTCAAAGAAAGCCTCCGCTCGGAGGGTGAGGGAAATAGACGTTGCTGTTAATTGGTTAATCTACATGTTGGCGGTTAGAAAAGGATGCTAGCCGCTCTCGAGAGAGAGTTCCTAGCGGGAAGCGTCATACGTGAGGAAAGCAGATCTCCCGTATCTTGCCGCAATAGGTGACAGATATACGGGCTGATATAATAAACACTGTTTGCCAATCTAAAGGACTTTAGTTAACCAGATCCTAAGATTTGTAACGGTTCCTCAGGCTATCTGAACATAAACTGCGAATGATGCGTCGGCATCTGGCGATCATCTTACCCAAAGAATGGGGTCTGTGTGTGGCCACTGGAATGTTTCATTGTCAAGTGTCGGTACGGCCAATTCTTTGAAGGAAAGCTATGTAACTTCATATCTCTGTTAGGTGGAACGTTCATCCCGTGGCCGTGGCTACACTCGGCGACCGGTCGTCGCCTCGAGGCCCAGATCATTGTCTCAAGTTTCGAATGGCTGTGTTTGGGTTATTTCGTGAATGCTATTGAGGTTTTTCCAAGTAATTCCAACGGGTGGCCCCGTTGTCCTTTCATCTCCGACATATATATACTTACAATACCTTACAATTTATCCACGCGTTTCTTTGATTCCACATACATCAAATAACCTTAACAAATATGTATTAGGTATATACATTCCATGTTCGGTTTGTATTACCCGGTATGTCAGTGATGCCAACTTAGGCATAACATAATTAACCAATTAATTTATTCAGTTTATGTATGTTGGTGTTCTATTGCAGTTATCCAATCAGATTAACTGTTCATCTAAACTGTTCAATCCGGCTTTACTGCAACGGGTCAATCAAGTTCATCTACAATTGGTATCTCAGGCTCTTCTGCCAATCAATCGTTCGTATTATGTTGTTTCAACATGGCACAGTCTGAATTCTACCTCACGCTTCGCAAATTATTACTCTTAATCTAATTTATTGTGTACTTGGTTTATTTTTACTACAACAATTTTTATTACTGTGATTTGTAATAATATACTGGTTTATAAAATGTACTATTCCATAATTACAGTATTATGTGCTATAGCTTATACCTAAACATCCCTGTTATCTATTAATAATATTAAATAATTTTTAAACCACTATATGAGTGTAATGGATTTGTAGAGGATTGGTAGTTAGAATAACGAGAACCTGCTGTTGCAACCCGTCAAATATATTTAAATTAAATAAATAAATATAGATAATGTCGTTGAGACGCTTGTACCGTGTATAAATCGCAAAATAAGATCGCTGATAAATACTCGATGAATGCTCGATAGATATTCGTAAATACTGCTCAATAACTCTAGATAACTCGTCGATAATAGAACTGATTCAGTTGCGTCCGTTTATTTATACTGGTCGGGGATAGTCGGAATATTCAAATTCGTCTTTGTTCGACGGTTGCACGTAGCGGTAACATTGTTTTGCCCGGAGTTTATTTATTATTAGATTACGTGTATCCTAACGATCTTGATACTCCGAAGCAAAACAACAACATGATTTGAATTGTCCTCTAACTCATGTGCCACTACATGTGCATAAATTGATAAATAACATATATTTAACTCTGAATACAACATAAATATACAAACTTATAAATAAATAACATGCATAAATGAGCTAACTATGATTAGTTAATCGCAAACTAAATAAGTAACTAAATAATTAATTAAATACATGAAATAAATTTAAATAAGATAAATATAAAACGTTTGTTTTGTGCGTACCATCTCGTTTATATTATGTTACAATGGTTTGTTTCATTATATTTAATGCTGCTAGTATATAAAAATGATGACTATCACTGTTATACTGATTATGATTAAAATATTACTTAATCGCTACTGTCTCATTGTTACTGAAAGGGGTCGCAAAGGCAAGATGGCGACAGTAGAAAACTATCCATGTGTCTTCAACTATTATATCACTTTTATATGTATTTCATTTCTATATGGTTAAGTATATGTTAATTTATAAAATTAAAAATGGTTTTCCTTTATTCCTTCGCAGTAGTGTCTGCTTGTGATGTATACTGATTTACGTGATTTCTGTGTTCTTAAACTCTTCGCCGAAAAGATAACCCAGATGTACTATCTTTAATTTCTCAATGACGTGTGTGAAGATTTTCGTCTATAATATCAAAATGAGCTCTATGAGCTCAGAATATGCGGTTCGTTGAAAATAATTAAAAATATTATGAGGCTTAGTGTGTAACAAAAAAAATTTTTATTTTAAGAAGGAAATGATAGCACATATACAATAAGAAAATAATAATCAACATAAATTATAACTAACAATAATTACTTATCAAACATATATACTTATTTAATAATGGGTACATCCCCCTCTATTTTCTATTACTTCTATTGTACGATTTGGTATCAACTTATATAGTTTCTGGATATAATTTTGACAACGTATCCCATTCGCGTACAATTGCATTTTTTAATTCTTGTACGTGTTGATATTGCTTTCCATTCTCGTATACGCCATGAACAAGTTCTGCCCAGCAATTTTCAATAATATTAAGATCCCGGGAGCGTGCAGGCCACGGCAAAATAGATATATTATTTTCATTAAAATATGATTGGACTAATCTTGATGTGTATACAAATACATTATCTTGTTGAAAGATGTAACCAGGTCCAGAAATGCGTTCTGCATGATTATTTATTTGTTTTTTGATTAAATTTATGTATCGGACACTATTCATTCTCCTATTAATGAACTTTATATTTGTCTTTCCGAAATAACCGATGCCGGCCCAAACCATCACGCTGCTTCCTCCCATTTGTCGTCGAATTGCTGACATTGTCTCTTTTCTTATGTCATGAAAATAATATTGGAACCCATCAGGACCATACAGGTGTTGAATCTTTTTCGTCTGAAAATAGTACCCTTCTCCATTTCTTTTTCCAATGCATTCTTTCTTTTGCAAAGCGTAAACGTTCTATTTTGTGTTTCGTTGATAACGAAGGTTTCTTTTTCGATTTTAGCCTCTTAATATCCTTACAGGATATTAGAACTCGACGAACACTTGAAACACTGGCACTAACACTAGATTTTTCCATTATTTGCTTCGTTGTTAACTGCGAGTTGGAAACGCTTATCACGATCGGATAACGATGACGGCCGACCAGTACTTTTCATTTTGCCATAATCTTCAACTTTTTTTAAGAAATTGTGTATTACTTTACGACTTGTTGATATTACTTTCGATATTTTTGCTTCTGATAGCTTTTGCTGTTTTAGTTCAAGAATTTTTTTTTTCAGACTCGTTTAATTTTTTTCCGCGTCCCATACTTACAAATTTATATAATATTGTACTTAAATCTTTACTCGTTGATAGATCATGAACTACTGAGCAATTTCTAAACATATTAACAGAGAGTGCTATCATTTTGACCTTAGTATGGAACAGTTTTTCTTTGTTATAGACAAACAGCTACGTCATTATGACTTATTTACAGCAAGCCGTATATTCCGAGCTCATAATGTTTTGATATTATACGTTACAGACGAAAAGCTTTACACGCGTCATTGAGAAATTAAAGATAGCACACCTGGGCTATCTTTTTGGCGAAGAGTGTAAGATTATGCACTCTTCATCTCTAAAATGTGTTCCTCATGTGTGTGCATTTATGCAGTTCGATGTCGTTCCGGTATAATTTGCATCATTCACAGTCATATTACAGTGATTATGTGTGTATCTGAATTTGAACACTATATATTACTTTACTAAGTTTTAAATCTACGTGCTCAAAGGCTTTTTTTTTGTACGTGGGGAAATCCTCATGGACATTTCGCCGCTCTGGGAAACGGCTGGATAGCGTCGGACTTTACCGACTGAAACCCCACGGTGGTCCGCCTGACGCTCAATAGGGATGCATCTGGATCCCTTTCGAATTACAGCCGGAGCACTCCTGCGTCTTCTCCCATCTGAGAAAGTCGTTCCTAGGTTAGTTGGGGCATTGGCAGGGATCACCCCTCTCAACGCTATCCCCTAGGCCGTCGTGCAAGTCTGAGGAGATCCCAGATCCTCCACGGCGTGTCGGCGTGTCCTTTGGCGCGGAACCCTACAAGCGTGGGATGTTCTCACCCTCTCCCGTTCTGTTCGCTAATTTACAAGCATTACTCCTTCGCAATAGGAGCGGAGTACGAGGAACTCTTGTTGCCCCCTCAGCATTGCTTTCACAACTGACGAGGGGTCTAATCTCTCGCCAATCGCTAGTTGCAGAATAAGATGGGGGGCCTCCCACGTCGGACAAAACTCCAGCGTGTGCTGGGCCGTGTCCTCACGCTCTCCACAGTGGTGACAGGTGTTCGTCACCTTTTTTCTGATTTTCTGCAGGTATTCCCCGAATATTCCATGTCCTGCGAGCACTTACGTCGTCCGGAAAGATATCGAAAGCCCTCCGCGGCCCCTCCAAATCTCCCAATTTGGGAGGGCCGATTTAACACCTCTCGTCTAGCTTCCCCCCCTCCCCCAGGTCTGAAAGGGAAATCCCCGCCTGAGTTCAGGCCTCTCCGGTTAATAAAATCTAGTAAGTGCCGCCGAAAGGCGACAATGTATTACCATTTATATGTGTTCCATCCTGATCTAAAGGAGTGCTAAACGTCTCTCCTTTCATACTACATATGTGCTCAAAGGCTAACATATCCCTATTCTAACACGGTTTCGTTTATTATTTGATTTAATATTTCCACACGTGCTTATAATTCATATGATGTATGCAGCAATCAGTGCATTTGGTTATTAACCTAGTGCACCTGCCATTGGCTATAATAATTATAGAGATATTAAATTCTTATAAAATTTAATAACGCAAAATTCGTATTAATTATTTCTAAATACGTGTTACTATTTGAATTATCATTACTTTCCAATTTTATCATCACATTGTAGTATGGACAAACACCTGTATTTATATATTTGTTCGACTGTTCGCGGAGAGACGCGCTCGCGGTAGAGTGCAAAATGAGAGTCGTAAATTCTCGTTACGATACAATAATCAACGCCACGAATCAGCCGGTTCCCTATCTCGATTAAGATAGTAGAGGTGGTTGAATGATTATAACACTGAATATTGTTGATATAATGATTATAACAGTTTAAATATACATTTTGAAAAACTTTGAAGACTTAAGTATTTATATAAAAAGGCAGGTGGGTAAGCATGAGTGCTGGCCACCCCCAATTAAAGGTCGCTCTGTACATGGGAAAAACCCCCTTTGCCATATTTTCCCGAAATGGACAATAACCTTAAGGAATGCTTCAAATTAAAAGATACTCGTGTGGCCTTAAGGGCCTTAACTATAAAAAATGTTAAAATTTATGATGATTACTTAGGATTATTGCGGGTCCGAGATAAGGATATTTAGATATCTGGTTGCCATCTTGCCCGTAATATAGAGTCTGGTTTATGTAGAGGATCACGAAACGTAACACCTTCGTTAAACTTTAGTTGTTACCCAGCTCCTCGTATGTTATTCTAGCGTAAGAAGAGAAGGAATCGAGGAAGATTTAACTAGAGTGGTTCGAGGAAATTCCTGCAGAAGTCTTCAATGCCCACGTGCGCCATCGCCTTTCCGGACAAGTAGGGGTTTCGCTCGTCATATGATCATTGTGAGTATGTCCCATCAGATGTAACCTCTTGAAAATTTCCCTGATCATATTATTTTAATTTTGGTTATAAATAAAAATATCTAAGCGTGTTGTGGTTTTATTTCCCTAAACTTTTATTCCTAATTCCATTTTGCCCAGAATTATGGCTCGCATTATTTGCGAGTTACGACGCATTCTTTTCCTGTCCCACCTTACGGCTCATGTGAAGCGCGAGACGTGACAACAAGTACGTGCACAACTGTGTCAAATACAATCTTTTTGGTAATTTCGTTAAAATTTATCGTTATTCTGCTCCCGTTTAAGATATCCTGACAACCAAACGCTAGTTTCACTCCATTTTGAAGCCGGATGCTGCGTACGTCAGTTTTAACAAGTACACGCAATCTTTTTGAGAGCTTCATTGAAATAAGCCCAAAACTGCGCAAAATGCAATCTTTTGAAGAATTGGATTGAAATTTGCAGTTATTCCGCTCCCGCTTAGGGTATCCTGACAATTAAAAGCTGGTTTCGCTCATATTTTTAATGCCGAATATCAGGCATTAAAAATTATATACTTTCAACGTCAAGTGCCAGCAAAAAGGAAAACTTCTTGGAAAAGACATGAACAACACTTGCAAGAGAACCATATCAGCAAAACAAGAACTTCTTGGAAAGGACATCGACAGAAACAAAAACTGCGGCATCCACGAGGATAATTACGTGCCGATCGAATAAATAATCACGTGACAATTATCTCATGATTATTTTAATATAAATAAGGGTAGCCGCTTAAAACGTAGGTTCAGTTCAGTTATTAATTGCAGGCGATAACGTTAGTCAGTTTATGAGTTATACAGTTCAATTATAGAGGGATAGTCAGTGAGTCAGTTTAATTCAGTTAAAATCAGTCTGTTATAAAATTTAGTTAAATTCAGTTGGTTATAGAATTCAGTTAAAATCAATCTGTTATAAAATTCAGTTAAATTCAGTCGGTTATAGAACTCAATAAAATCAGTTACATTTAGTCATTACCGAATGTGCAGTTATTAATTGTCAGCCGGTAACATACATCAGTAATAAAGAGTCAGTCAAGAGATTCACTCAGTGTTAACATCAAGTAGTTATAATGACATAGTTCAATCAGTATACTATTTAGAACAATATTTCCGTAGTGCGATCGATAATACATATATAAGCAAAGTGAGAGTTTTAATCATTGTAACATTCTCCTCTTTAATAATTTCGGCTTGAACTACATTTATTACTCGAATAAAATCTTTCGTTAAAATATTCACTCGGGTTTTCTTTATACAATAATTGAGAATAGTAAACATATAAAACTACCGTTAGCTGTTGTAACCTTTGACCCTGACGTGGTTGAAAGAATCGTTCGTGTTACGTAGGTTAGCCTTGCGCTCCATGGCAGAGAAAAGCGGCGAAACAGCGCATCTCGCCGCGATTGAACGCAAGGTGGAAGAGCTATGTCCTTCGCTGATCCAGATGATGGAGGAACGCCTCGAAAACATCGAAAGAAGAAGAGAAAAGGAGGTCGTCTCGGACATGACCACGAGAAGGGTGGAGCCTGGAGTTCCAAACACTCCAGCGATCAAGGAAGAACAAGGGGCTGCCATGGAATGGCAGACCGTTGAAAGAAGAAACAGAAAGAAGAAGGAGCAAGGTGGAGAAACAACCGGCGAAGATAACTCCAGAGGCAGGAGCGAAGAGCCCAAGGAAAGCCCTGGAGTGAGGGTCGGAGAGCGTGCGAAGAGAGGGAGACAAGCTGCATCTCCCACACATACCGCGAACATCGGCGGCGACCATCACACTGAAGGACAAGTCGGACAAATCCTACGCGAAGGTGTTAGTCGCGGCCAAGGATAATGTCCCTCTGGCCGAGGTCGGCATCAAGGCTGTAAGAATGCGTAAAACTATGACCGGAGGAGTCGTTCTGGAGGTCTCCGAGGACCAGAAGAGAGAGAAGGCTGCCGTATTTGCAGCACGGCTGACACAGATCCTAGATCTGAGCAAGGTCCGCGTGGCGACACCCTTCCGAGCCGCGGAAGTAAGGGTGACCAGAACAGACATCTCGGTCACCAAGGAGGAAATTAGTGGAAATTATTAGGAAATTCCTGGCGAAGGAGGGTGGTTGCAAAGCGGAGGACGTCCAACTGGGAGAGATCCGCTTCGCTCGAAATGGTCCCGGGGCAGTGAGGAAACTGACCCATGCTGGAGTCGAGTATAAATTCAATAATTGACTAAAATAAAATTTTAAAAATTGTCGATTTCCAAACAGGAGATCGAGTTCTTTATGTCCACTCAATTTATACAATAATTAAATAGTATTTGCGGTTTGCGACGATAGACTTTTTAATATTCAGGCTAGTTCAGATTTATTCAGACTGACTTGGATAATTTTGAAGGGAGTATTTATATTCTTTATTCGTTGGAGTGGGAGAAGGCTTTAGTCGTACTTATCATATATTTCTGAGAACGGGTAGAGTGACCGAATGCCACCCAGATGGCTGAGAACGAATGCTATCCAGACGGTCACAAGTGATAAGGCGCTTGGAATTTTAACTTATCGCATAGTTAGTCGAATTTCGAAAGTGGAAGCTCATCGAGCGAAGACCTTTGCAATGCCAGAGGTGCCTGGAGATTGGGTATATAAGGAGGACATGCGCCTCCAAGGAGGACAGGGGGCACCTGTGCTACAGATGCGGAGGCTAGGGACAGCAAGCTAAAGAATGCATGGCCGCGAACCCGAAATGCCTGATTTGCTGCGCCCCCCCCCCCCCCAAGAAGGCAACAAGGGGAACCACCCGCGGATCCGCGGTCGCAAGTGGCAACAAAGAAGGCTCGCCGCCGCAGGGAACCCCCGACCCTAAGCCCGCGAACAAGGAGGCTGGCGCGGAGGATGCCATGAAAGCAATCACCTTAGGTAACTAAGAACATGCGCATCCTCTAAGCCAACCTGGAACGGTCAGGAAGGGCGCAAGACCTGCTCTTCCAAACAATCCGAGAGAACGCGGTCGCCATAGCGGTGGTGGCCGAACCATACAGAGTTCTGGATGCTCCGGACTAGGCCGGAGATACGGGGGAAATGGTTGCTATCACCTGGACATCAACGCCAGGGGCATTCGCCCACGGAGCCCCGCTGGAGCGCGGTAACAGATACGTCGCGGTTGAGTGAGCAGGAATGATGGTGGTGTGCTTGTACGTGTCACCCAACAGCGGATGTGCAGCGTTCGAGGAATTCCTGGACGGGGTTGTCGACTGCGTCAGGCACCTTCCTCGGCAGGTGCTCGTCCTGAGAGATTTCAACACACATTCCACGGAATGAGGAAACCCCAGGACTAACGTGCACGGCTGCGTGCTGTCAGATTGGGCCGCGGGACTTGAACTCCTGTTGGAGAACAGGGGCTCTGTCAGCACCTGCGTGACGTGGAGGGGTGCTCCGTCGTTGACATTACATGGGCCTACCCTGACGCATTCAGACGGATCTCAGGCTGGAGAGTGGCTGAAGGGCTTGAGACGCTCTCGGACCACCTCTACATATTCCTAGAGGTGAAAGACACATTTGGACCTGGAACGGCGACCGCGGGTAATGGCCGTGGCTCGCTGAAAGGAAGACGCGCGCGTCCGCCACCAAGGTGGAAGATCAAGGAAAGGGACGAAGATTTGCTTCGAGCGCCCGCAACAGTGGCCAAGAACGTTCACTGAGACATGCCGGCAATATACGATACGTCCATGCCGCGAATCACGCTGGACACCGGGCGAAGCAGAGCCGTATGTTGATGGACCTCCGACATCGCGGAGCTGAGGACGAGATGTGTCCAGGTTCGAAGACGGTATCAGAGGAGTCGCCGCAGACGACGACGCGACGAGGAAAAAATTTCCCTGCGCTACCGAGCGTACCGCGTGCTACGGCGCTCGCTACAAAAGAAGATCAAGGTCGCGAAGGACCATGCTTGGTCTGACCTGGTTGAAGCAGTCGAGTCCGACCCATGGGGAAGGCCATACAGTACGGTGACAAGAAAACTTCGCGCGAAGGGCCCCCTGGCAACGACGGAGATGGAACCGGCGCTGCTGCTGCTGCAGATCATCTGGACGCTCTTCCTCCGTAAGAGAACATCATGACAGAACAGCCGCAGGAAATAACCTGGACGGTGGTGTGGACAGATGACTGGGAAGTCACGGAGACAGAGTTGTGGGAGGCGACCAGAAGAATAGTCTCCCGCGACGTGGCGCCGGGCCCGGACGGGATCTCCGGCCGGATCTGGAGTCTACCTCCGCGCATGGCGGACGGCAAGGCTGATCTTGCTCCGTAAAGTGGGCCGACCGACGACTTTGTCACGTAAAATAAAAAAGAGAAATCGAAGACGAAAAATAAAAGATAAAAATAAAGAAATAAGAAGAGAGAATTTATTTCTTAGCACTTGGTTTACACTAACTATAATTCACTTCTGAACTCCAGCCGCGACTTTTCAAGACTGAAGCTCTTACAACTACTTGACTTTCGGCGGAATCCGATTCGTTTTCTTTGTCATCCCTCAATATCGCTACTATCAACGCGTTTGTTAGGCGTTCTCGAACATTGGGCAAAAGGACCGTTGGGATATTGAGAATTCATTAGGCACCTCGCTTCGGCGATATACATTGTCACCAAGTGCCGCCACATCTTTATTTCCGTCATCAGCCCATCGGTTCCGAAGCGCGGGCTGGTCTCTGATGTGGATTGAGATGTGGTTGATGATACAACTTCGCCGTCGGCATACCGGCCGATATGCATGCTGGACAAGATCGGCAAGCTCCTCAAGAGAGTAGTCGCCGCCTGTCTGGAAAGACACATGTCGGGGCGGGTGCCGGGTTGGCACGAAAGCCAGTACGGCTTCCGGAAGGGATGTTCGACGATCGACGCGGTCAAACGCGTACGGGCACTTACGGAAAAAATGGTTTCCCGAAATGTCGTGAAGTTAGCGGTTATTCTGGATATTGTCAACGCGTTCAACACTATGTCGTGGGACAGGATAATGGCAGCACTAGAACATTTCGAAGTTCCCAGCTACCTCATTCGGCTGATCCGCGCCTACCTCGACGACAGGTGGGTATGTTATGCCAGCAGGAAGGGAGAGGAAACGCGACCCGTCGAGCGCGGCGTTTTGCAGGGCTACGTTTTGGGACCGATCCTGTGGATCATTGCGTACTACAAGGTATTGCACTGCCCGCTGCCTCCTGGCGTGGCCATGGTGTGCTACGCGGTCGACACTCTGGTCCTGGTCGGAGGTCGCGGGTGGCACGTGACGTTACGCATCGGCGAAGTCGCAACGGCCTGCGAGATACGTGCTGTGCGCGGACTGGGCCTGAGGGTCTCCCCTGCGAAGTCGGAGGCCATCTGGTTCTACGATAAGAACAGGCGAGGGACTCCTCCGCCCGGCCTGAGCATAAGCATGGTGGGCGAAATCGTCGGGAAGGGATTGCAGATGAAACACCTGGGTCTCGTCATCGACAGCCAGTGGACGTTCGAGCCGCACTTCGACTCCATGATTCCGAAGGTGTCGGCGGCGGCCAATGCGGTATGCGGCCTGCTGCCGAACATCGGCGGGGCGGGAGTCGTGGTGCGTGGTCCGACTATACGAGGGCGTCGTTCGGTCCTGATTGATGTATCGGGTCCTGGTATGGGCGGACGATCTGATAGCGATTCGTCGCAGCATCCTGCTCCTCAGGAGGTTGCACAGGGTAGCCGCCATCAGAATCGGCAGGGGATACCGAACGGTGTCCTACGCGTCGGCGACCGTTCTGGCCGCATCTCCACCGTGGGAGCTTCGGGCGTTGGTGCTCAAAAGGAGATACACCCACATGAGAGCACTGGACCCGGAAGAGGACTCGGACGAGCAGGCGGCCCCAGACGACCTAGGAACTGCCGAGGAGGATGCGTGGGACCAGTGGCGGTCTCAGCTGATCAACGAGGGAGGCGCACATCGAAGCGTCGAGACCGTCCTCCCAAGTTGGGAGGCATGGAGGAGCCGACGCGGTCTCCCGCTGTCCTTCAGGATGACACAGGTGCTCACAGGACACGGCGTGTTCGGCGAATACCTGATGAAAATCGGACGCAAGACGACGGACATCTGCCACCACTGCTGGGAGGGCTGGGACACAGTGCAGCACACACTGAAAACTTATCCGGTGTGGGAACTGGCCCGCTACGCCTTGCGTCTCGTTATAGGCGAGAGATTGACCTCCTCGGCGATCGCAAAAGCGATGCTGAGCGAGCCGCAAAAATACGAGGCTGTCCGCCTCTTCTGCGAGCGAGTTACGCTCGTAAAGGAGCGGGCAGAAAGGGAGAGAAAGAGAAACTCTCACCCCTGTAGGATAACGCGATGGAGGGGGATGGTGTTCAGGCAACCCAGAGTTAGCGCCAGGGGCAATGGCCTCCACTGGTGCCAATACATTAGGATCGGCTCGATCAAGACGTCGCGGGGAATGGGTAGTAATTCGCAAAGACCGAGACCACGGAGCATTCTTATCATACGCGTAGGCAGGCCATCGTGGAGTTTTAGTCGGTAAGAGTCCGACACTGCTCTGCAAGAACGACATTACAAAAATGGGAACAGTATTTTCAATCCTTAGGTAACAAATACATCGCCATAGGAGACTTCAATGCAAAGCACACGGCTCAAGAATTAACACACCCCGAGGTAAAATACTAGAAAAATATATTGGAAGTAGTAATCTCAACATATTATCTACAGGAAGACCAACATACTGGCCGACAGATCTAAACAAACTTCCTGACTTGCTTGCTTTTGCAGTTATAAAAGGACGAACCGCAAATAAATTATAAATAACACCCAGTCTTGAGCCGATCATATACCGATAATAATAGAATAAACAAGCGAACCAATACTTTATAGCAATCCAAAGACACTTTGCAATAAAAGCACCGAATGGCAAACATTTAAAGAACTAATCGAGAGCAAAACACTCGAACATATCGAACAGGCAGTAACAACATTGACAGAAATTATACAAGAAACAGCATGAGCAACTACTATTTATGAACCAAACAACAGGCAAACAAAAATAATTCCATGACAAAATCAGAGAAAAAAGGAAAGCGAAAGCAAAATGGCAAAAAACGTAGAACACGTGAAAACAAAAAACATCTAAACAAACTTGTAAAAGAAATAAAAAGTAAAATAAAAGATTATAATAATAACGAATTCTCAAAATTCAAAGAGACACTCTCTGCGCACGAGAATGCCAACTACTCTCTATGGAAAGTCACGAACAAAATAAAGAAGCCAATAAAACTAATCCCAGCAATCAGAAAAGCAGACAACACATGAGTCAGAAGCAACGAAGAGCAAGCTGCAGAATTTTCCAATCACCTTTGTAACACATTTACTCCATATAATATTAACAACAGTAAAACCAAATGTCATTCAGACGAAGATGCGCAAAATACTGGTACCCCAACTAACAAGCACTACACCATACCTAATACAACAACATAAGAAATTAGAATCATAATCAAAAAAACAAAAAACAATAAAGCACCAGGAATCAACCTAATCAATAGTAAAATCTTGGAAAACCTTCCCCCAAAAGCAATACGTTTAGTAACAATAATATTCAATGCAATTTTAAGAATTCAATACTTTCCTAATCTGTGGAAGCTAGCACAGATCATAATGTTACCTAAGCCAAAGACTCACACCAAACTGCATCTTACACACCAATATCACTACTTTCTGTGTTTTCCAAAATACTAGAGAAAATAATATACGATTGCCTAAAACCAACAATAGAGGAAGAAAAATTAATACCAGATTACCAATTTGGATTCAGAAACAAACTCTCCACAATAGAGCAAATGCGCAGGTCGTCAACGAAATTTTACTAGCAAAAGAAAAGAAACAATACTGTACAGCTCTCTTCATGGGCGTTGAGAAAGCATTTGACAAAGTGAATCATGAAAGCCTCTTACAAACAATCAAAAAGCATTTCCCGGAACAAATAGAAAAGTGGCTACAAAATAAACAAATGAAAGCAAACCACAGTAAATGCAACCATATTACATTTACACTACGAAAACGAAAACCACTTATCCAAAACCAAATATCCAATTGAATAGCACGCTCATAACACAAACAAGGCAAGTTGAATCCACTTAGACACACAACTTACATGGAAGCAACATACTAAATCGATTATAGATAAAATACGGATAAAAAGAAGACCGATGTACTGGCTAACTAGTCGAAACTCTAAATTCAGTATGGAAAATAAACTAAAAATTTACAAAACGATTGTTACGTCCGGTGACTCTCTACGGTTGAGGCGTCCATCAATTATGCACATATAATTAGCGAGTCGCAGTAATCCTAAGGAACTGCCATAAACCTAAGCAGTTTGATTATACCGTTAAGTCCGTCAATTGGCATAAAACAGCTTCGACCCAGGAAGTTTCTTATGATTATTGCTCGATCAGGTAAAAATAGGGGAAACCTGGGTTTTCCCATATTTCCCGGGATTTCACCCGCAAGCGATCAGTGGTGGGGCGATTACCATCGAACAAGAGATTTCCTTTGCGACAACATCGTCACTGGACTTCATTGGATCTACAACTACTGATCAGTCGATATCTCTGGACTGGATCTGCGACATCAGTACAGTCGACACCTCTAGACTGGTTCATCGACTACAGAACAGTCACCACAACTCTAGACTCGATCTCCGCCTATAGATCAGTCAACATGCACTGATCTGCACTGATTCTCCAATCTGAGAACAGTCAACGTTTCTCTACCGGGTTGTCATCCATCAATCATTCGTCTACTTCACTTATACCTTACGCAACGGCGTAAATGTCTTCTGTAGAAAGTTGTTGGAAATATATATATTATAACCTGCTAACAACAGTGTTATACCAACTCAACCACCCCTGTTATCCTAACAGAAATAAGGGGATTGATCTGTTCGTGGCGTCAATTATCCTAATCGTAACAGGAATTTACGACTCCCGTTGACGCGCTTCCTCGCAATCGTGTCTCCCCGCGACTGGTCGAAAAAACAACGATAATAAAACCAATTTGGACGTACGGAATATCACTATGGGTGACAGCAGTAATGAGTCATATAAATAAACTAGAGTCGCTACAATCCAAGATATTGAGAACAATAGTCAACGCCCCATGGTATGTTAGAAACGAGGATATACACAAAGACTTAAAAATACCAACGGTCAAAAAAAAAAAAATCGGCAGGTACGCAGAAAAGTACAAGGAAAGAACGGCAACATACTCAAACCAGCTGGCTACTGAAGTGAACAAAACTCTCATAAAAAGAGGACTAAAAGAGAAAACACCCCACTGACCTCACTAAAGAAATAAAATAGACAAACTCGAACTCACTAGGGATAGCTATCCACATGTTATTTAGTAATAAAGCTAGAAAAATTTTCCGAGTGTCCAGCTGAACAAATCCTAAAATACAAATTATATAATAAAAAAACAGAAGGACACTGTCCTTCTTCATAATCATGCGACGAACTTCTGGAAATCAATTCTTCTGAAATGTTGCATCGAAATAAGCGATTTTACCTATTTTCGTAATTTTTTGGACCATCGTGGCTAATAAACGTTTCTTTTATACGGCTTTTAAAGCGTAATCTAACGCAAAGTGTCCCGTTTACTTAGCTATGCGTAATGTTTACTCAAATCCATAATGTGTCTTTAATTTCGCGTTTTTATATATTTTCGTGGCGAAAATGTGGTATCATGATCTGGTCTCTGGGATCGTTATCATTCAATTATTTATTAATTTGGAATTCGACTCAAAATTTAAATTTAATTTTAATGTCTCTATTTCGATAACAATCTTGATACGGTATTCGCTGCCACCATAAATACCATAAATAAAATCGTCGGGCGAAAACACGAGGTTGTCTTTCTCAGTGATCAATTTATTCCTTATTGTGACATTGAATTTAACATCTTTCTGCGACTATCAAATCGTTCTGTATTCTCGCCTAGCAACAGCTCATATATGGCGTGCAACGTTTGACTGTAACAGCAAGCATACATGTTACAATGTTGCCATTCTCATGCAATCTCGCCAGAGCGATTTCCGAGTTAAGTGAATAACCCTATAGACGTGAGTATTGCCCTATTTATGACGCCAAAATTAGCGCACATTAGTCCTTATCCTTTTTTATACGCAAGAAATCGTAAAGTGCAATCATTAAAAATTTTTCATTGAAATAGGAGTATCATTGAAATCAGCGTATTTCTGGTACTCTTTGAGAAACCATAACAAATAAGCACACGTTTCACACCATTTTTCATACCTCATGCACAGTACATAAGTCCTTTTAGTTAGCTGTGTGCAACACTTCGTGAAATACAATTCTTTATAATAACTCATTGAAATGTGCGATATAATGTACCTCCGCCCCTGTTTGAGATATCTTGACAAATAAATGTGTGTTTTACTCGAATTTTGACATCGAATGCAATTTCCACGAAATACAATCTTTTAAAATGTTTCATTCAGACAAGCGATACGAATTTTCGTTCCTGATACCGTATCAAATAAACGCGCATTTTATGCCATTTATGTGTCCTTAATACTGCGCACACATGATCTTTTTCTTATTTTACGCAGGACATCGTGAAGCGCAATCTTATAGAACTTGTTACTGTAATATAAGATTTTACGTATTTTCACTCCTATTTGTGCAATACTGAGAAGAAAAAGCGCGTTGTACTACATTTATGACAGCAAATGCATAGCACATTTGTCTCTGACCTTAAGTATGAAGAGAGCGATGTGGCATGCAATTATTTACAATAGTTCATTTTAATTCTCGATTTTACATGTATCCACAACTGTCTAGGGTATGTTGCCGATCAAACTCGCCTCTTTGACGCCGGATGCAGCACAAATTTGACGGTTAGTTTAGCTATGAACAGAGCGTTCTGAATTGCAACCATTTAGAGTAGTTCATTGTAATCTTCGATTTCACATACCTCCATCATCAGTCTATGGTATCCTGACAACAAAACGGGCGTTATACGCCGTTCTTGACATCGAATGCAGCGCACATTAGTCTCTTATCTTAGACATGGATAGAGCGTCGTGGAATGAAATCATTTAGAATAATATTAGTGTTACGTCGCGTGAGTCGGTACCTGCGACGTCCCTCATGGTCAGGCCGCCGAGGCCTGCACATCGTCACACTGACCCGCAATAAACCCAAGGAACCACCATAGCCCACATCTGTTATCCATAAAGTTGCATTCTTTTGAACATCTTCGGTTTATGAGTGGTCCCTTAAAAGGGTCCTTAGGTTTATTGCACGCTCTCACTCATTACGGAGAAAGCAGATGTGCCCAGCGAAATTTTCCCCAGGTACAAGGGCACCCAGGAGCCACAAATGCAGGAGACTTTCTCCTTGTATTTTGTTTCTTGACATTGGCTAGAACCAATGAACATCGCGGATCGTTACCCTCACTTTTCTACCGAAAAGTGTGAACTACGAATCCGAGTTCTTAGTTCAACAAGGATACACCCACATCGAGCTTTCTTCCTAAATAGTACGAGACGGGTCAATCACTGTTCTAATATCCCTCGGGCAGTCAAGTTCACTGTTCTAACACCCCTCGGGCAGTCAAGTCTACGGTTCTAACACTCATTGGGCCGTCAAGTTCTAACATAACTCAGTCAAGTTCTCGCTGCTCTATCAAATCGAACAACCTTCGGGTCCATCACAACGCTTTCCGACACGACGAATTCAAACACGTTCGGTTCACGTTAACTATTGTAATCCAGTGCAAATAAATATACATATATTATATAACTGTGAAGTCCAGTTATATTCCAACCCAATCACCCTTTATTCTCCCACAAGAAATAAGGGGATCGCCCTATTCGTGGTGTCGATTCGTGCAATCGTAGCGGGAATTTATGACTCCCGTTGACGCGCTATAACGCGACTGTCTCCCTGCGACTGGACGAATTAACAATTAGAGTAAATAGTAGAGTAATATTGTAATTCTCGATTTCACATACGTCTGCTCATGTCTGTGACATCCTGACTAACAAACTCGCCCTTTACTCCGTTTTTGACGCCAAATGGTGTGCTCATCGATCATTCACCTGAGACATGTGCAGAATATCGTGAAATGCAATCGTTTATAGCGATTAAGTGATATATCAGATTTTACGTATATCCACTTCTATCTGAGATATCCTGTCAAACGAACGTTCCTTTTACTCCGTTTTTGATGTCAACTTCTACCTACGTTATAATTGCAGTTTACAGCTGAAAAGCCCTATCTGACCCTCCACCGGCCATCTACAAAGCCAAAAATTCACGCAAGACGCGCAATGACGCTTCTACATAGGTTATATATTCCGTCTTCCATCGTCACTTCTACCGAGTGATGGTTACCTTTTACACATTCATACATATAAAAAGTCCAACTTGACCCTTCACCGACCAGCAACAAAACTTTTGATACTCGTTCAGACGGTATGAGCATGAAATAAAATATTACAATTGTTAAAATTATTTAGTTGTTATAAATAAATCAGCACAATTGTAACTATGTTGAAGAATATTGAAGAATTAGATTAAAGATTCAATTCCTGTAATAAAAATGCTGTAATTATTAAGATTATTTCGCTCGTATGAATAACAAGTTGTTTATTTCAAGTATTATTTAGTTATAATTCATTTTATTTTTCGTTTCAAATTGTACAAGCACAATACAATTTCATCACTTACTGTATCCCTACAGAGATAAAAAGAGGCTATTTCCAACGAATGATATAATAAAAATTATTTAGTATATGTATATTTCAATGTTCGTCCCATAAATTCATCAAGTGATAATCTAGGTACTATTCCAAATTATATTTTTATTATCTCATCCACTACTAAAATAATAATTTCTTATACTAGAATATTGCATATATTACATTGTATTGTATACACTGTATATACATTGTACATACATCGCAGCAAAGAGGAAATGTCCCTCTCTGATTGTACGAAGCTCAGGTTCGACTGGTTCCAACCTCGTTTCTTGTACTTCGGGAGCCATATAACTATGTAGTATCGAACTAAACAGGCAATTGGCATTTCAATTCCGAGTTCTAATATATCCATCATACGCGACATTACACCTCATTATTATTTATAATTTAATATCTAATTTGTTAAAGGGAATAGTATACAGTAAATGAGAAATTAAATTAATAATCTTAAATAATTTTATTAATTATGTTTATTAATTATGTTTGCCAAAGCAGGGAATATTACAAATTATGACGATAAATTCAAATTCGTTAAGGCAAAAATAAAATTTTTAAATGGTTCTATCAGGTTTATACACGAGATATCTTTCCAATATCTTTCGATAAAAATATATTGAATGTTGTTAGTTATTTGAGAGTACACGAATGTGAATCGTGTCAGCGAAGCTCGTATCTGAGATCAAATAATTATAATTTCAACATTCGACTCATCACCGAAGAAACAATATCATGCGACTTGCCAATTATAGCATGCACAATAGAATGACAAGGTGTCGTTACATTTGATTTGATTGCATTTGCTTCCTCAAATTCATGATCACGGTTTGATTCCTTCACTTTGGACGGATATGAAGAATCGAACTCTATCCATAAGCATTCAATAATTAAATTTGAATTAATACTGATTTTATATCAAGTAGTTCAATAAAAAAGAAAGTACTGCGTTTGAAATTAAAAAGTAAAATTATAAATGATGATTAAAAATAAAATAGAAATAAAAATATCATTTGAAGAATTTAATTAATATTAGATAAAATAAATCGTTAATTTAATAGTTACAAATTGATGGTATACACAGATTCAGATGGTAATTCAAAAGTGTCGAACCGGAAACCGCATACGGCTCCTTCTGATCTTCAGCCGTTCGATAGAACTACAGAAGTTCCCTCTCTATACATTATGGGTGTAGAATGTTCGTGATCTCGTGCAGTGCGGAGTGCGAAGGAAGAAGGAAAAGAAAAAAGAAGAAAATGAGCGGGCCAGTACCTCGCGGTCCGCCCATTGCAAGCTGGAGGAGGGAACATGATTCTTCCTCGAACATTTAGCCGGTACTACACGGAAGACGTAGACCAAGAAACGCAATTGGCACGACTGGAGCGATTGGTAGAGGAGACTCAGCCTCCATACGCATCCGCGTTCTCGATCTCCGCGCGCTCGCGTTCACGCTAACCGCGTGGGTGTCGTAGGAATCCGGCCAACGACGATCGATTAGATCGAAATCAGAAAGGAAATAGCTTTTTTACAAGCTCGCTCTAATATTGTATTACGTTTCCCCATTAAATGAAACAACTTTCATGTGAAATATCTTCTTGCATTTTTGATAATTAGAGAATAAAGAATACTTCAAAAAATAACAATAGTGTGTATCCATTTACATCAAGTTGGAGTCTATCGCTGCCAACAGTTTTCATAGGAGAGTGACAGACTTTTTTTCAAGTTTTTCGAGTTTAACGAATGTAGCTTCTATAGCTACATATGCATACTATATTGGCTGCATTACTATCGAGGATTAAGTTGAATGTACTAATTTCTATGATTGCCGTAGCGAATTATAGATGGCGTAAGAAACTCTCTAACTTTTTTCAGTTCGGTATTTTCATGATTATATAAACAGGCCTCGACACTTGCTAGGGAAAACCGTCCGAAAATTGAATCGTGTCTACTCGTGACAAAATTCACATGAAAGATCAACAAAGTCAGCATTCTTGCGAGGTGGATAGAGATGAGTAGAGTATCTCTGTCTCTGTCTGAGACATTCATATTATGTCACGCATGCGTAGAACAAGAACCTTCTTGTCTTCCACGTTGATTTTTCACGACTCAATTTCGGAATGAATTTCCCTAGATTTGGGTATATGAACATCGAGATCTTTTTATATGATCGTTGGTATTTCAGAACCAACAGAACAGAAGAGACATGAAGTCTCATTTAATGCCACGACTATTCTGTCCTTAGTTAATGCTAGCAACTCGTACGGATTATTGATCAGTCTCAGTGACGTAGTTAAACAAATGGTCGAACATTTAATCGGTTGGATTCACTGGTGAAAGGTACCGCTGTCAGTAATAATACAACTAATACACCGCACAGTATTTTTATCGATAATGCCGACACCTCAGATGCGGTCAAGAAGAGTCAGACTGAGGTTCTCAACGATGCATTTTGGATATTTCATCAAACAGACGAAATTTCTGTGAGAAGCCTTCGCATGGACAAATGGCTCCAAGATAGAAAGCTTTGGCTTTTAGGTAGCACACTACCTCTGCTACCAAGGAGGTAAACACGTGACTATTTTTTTACGAATCTTTCCTTTGTTCAACCTTTCACATTTAGTATCCATAAAATTTTGCACGATATTAATAATTTTTGTCTTCTTTGCGGAATAGCTTTGAATCTGATAATCTATCACTTTACGGTGACGATGATGATTTCTCAGGTAGAGAATTTGTTAATAATTGAATAAAATCCTTTCTTTATTTAATTTCTATTTATAGCATTTTAATTTTTATTGACAATAAAATATTAGATATAATATAATATTAGAGAATTATGAGAAATGCTATGTTGTTTTATTTAGTTATTCTTATCAGTAGTCGTATTATTAATGACATTGTCATTAGATGGTAATAACAAAATCCGCAATCACTTAGTTGCCAACCCAATATATTATTTTTCGTAATCTGAATATCTGTGAATATATTCGTGGCGTCTTTTCGAATTTTAATATGCATATGACATGATAGTATTTTTGTGACATTTTTCTATTTTATTTAGTTTATGACCAATTTCAGTTTTATTTGAAAATAGAATTTCTTTCTGTTTATTTTGCTTAACTTCACATTTACTGTTTGCAAATTTATTGTTTACAAATAATTTTACGTTTTTTGAAACAAAGAATGGTAGAAAAATATAAGTAAAGAATACCATGACCACAATCTGAAGATCTACTCTTTTCAGAACACTTAACTTTGACATTGAATTGAATCGATCGATATTTGTTATGTAGTTTAAACACGTAAGACACATTGTATACATTAGACGTTGTAAATAGCCATTAAATACAGTTGATGTATCAACAAAATTTTAACACTAGTCCTAATGTAGAATAATTTTCTTAGCGCAAAACAATAATTTCTACACAATGTTGTAGTTCGTCGAACAGTTTATTAAAATGTCAAAGGGTGAAGTTTCATTACTTTAAAGATACTGCTTTAACGTGTCAAATATTACGACTACAGATAATAAGAATAGTAATACAAAGATGACGTAAAAATTAAATGACAAAAATAGTGTACAAAATTATTGTAGGATATTATTACATTAAATATTAAGATATATTAAATTTTAAACTACTTCTGTAATGTTAAACTTCGTAATACTTTAGTAATATTATACCACCTTTCGGATAGTATTATGTACATTCAGCTGGTTTTATACGTTCAATACCTTGTCATAAATGCAAGAATAACATAAAATTTCTTGAAAATAATTTTCGACACAATTTTATAAATATCTACATAGTAATAAAGTAATGAGATAGAAAAAAGTATTTTATTTTGACACATCTTTTCAAAATCTAGTGAGTTTTTAGGTTCTATGTAGTTCTCGCTAATATAGTTATGTCTATAGATATTAAGATAATCCAATCGAAAAATAAATATTTCATATGATAGTTCTACATTTTCTGCCATAAACTTACAATATATGCGAGTGCCACTAAATATTTCATCATTGTGTAATTCATATCCTTCTTAGCGCATTCATAATATAATCTTTACTAGATTAAACTTATTGTCAGAGTTCTAGAGAAAAAATGACGTATCCATATCTAAAATTTCCAATTATCCTATGTTGTAATTAAACTGTTTATTTTATTCAAATATGATTTCCAACTAGTCTTATTAAATCCACTAAATTCGATGCAAAGTTGCATAATTTGTGTCACTTCGTTTCTACGCTAAAAACAATCCACCTTGGTTCATGGTCGTCATTTAAACATGGACAATATGGCAACTTAATATCGATTATCAATAATCAAGAAGTCAACAGTAACGTAAAGTAGTCTTTCAGCGGGTTCAGTAGCGCTCGGCATGTTCAACAATAAAGGTGTTTCAACATCAAAATCCTATGAACTCCATTCTGGGACTTTTGTACGTATAAAATAATTGTTCAAATAAATATGAATAAATTGCAAAAGAAACGTTGCACGATAACGAATATTCTAAATGACAGAACAATATAAATTAGGAAATTTTGGTTTTCGCAATTTTATGTATAAGAATATTATATATATATTTCATATGATACGAGATTTTGTTTCTTACAACAATCTAAATCAAGCAATTCTTATTGCTGAAACTTTCTGCATAAGAATATGTGTCTCATATTAATTTTAATAATAATACTTTAATAATAAAGGTTGTATTATCAAACAATTCGTACCATTTTTGCAACATAATGGAGAAAGCTACCGTATATTATTAATGAAAATAAAATCGGAGTTTTATCAATTTCTTCTTGTCAATGTTATAGTTATAGGATTCGTATTACGACTGACATTTGTAACAAGTAGAACTTTACTTTACATACTATTTACAATAATAATAACAAATAATATAATTATAATAAATATAATGTAATAATAATTATAATTGTGATTATAATTATAGTAGCAATAAATAATGAATAATAGAATTATATAATAATAAATATTCTTTGAGCAGATAAAATTTACAATTGTTGCATGAATTTAACGCAACGCGACGCAGAAAAAGGTCTAAATCAATTCTATTACTTTTTACTCAACGGTATCCCACAACTTATTTGATGAGAACAGTAACGATATTAACCTTATTATTCTTCAGCAGACTATATTTGTGACATCATTTATGTTGACATCATTTTCTTAATTATAACGATAAAGAAGGTTTCTTTAAAAGATTTCTTACCATTTTTCAATTCACTTACTTACCAGGGACGATAACTGAAAGTTGTTCCTTATTAACTGAAGTTAATAGATTTTCGATTTTCATAACTCACGAAATTAGCCAATTCAATATGATACTATTGCAGGGCAGTTGAAACGTTTTTAATTAACACCATTAACCTTTTTGATGGCAGCGATGCATTTTCTGCCGATTAAAAGTTAATTCTGTCTTAACTGTTTAACGATAGCTAAATTATCGAATATCCGGAACCACTGACTTTGGTAACGCTAAAAAGACACGAATATGCTGATGAACTGTTTCCACTTGTCTCGATATGGTCAACGATTTAAGATTTGCAAACTATGGGCAGCGTGTGCCGCTTTGGTAAGCTTCCAATGGACTCACGAAACTCATATGTTCTACATAACCTTTCAGTCTTTATCAAAAACAAAAATATCAGATCCAAAATGAAACATTTTCACTGAAAGTTTATGCGATTTATAATATATACATAAAGTGAGTCACAGAAGTATTCGTACCCCTGCAATTACAATTTCATTTGATGTTTAAAGTTTATATCATAACAAATTGCTGTTTTTCAATAAACGATATATCGATCAAAAGCTTAATTATTACATATATATTCCCATCGATAAACAATGCAAAGTGTTTATTGTTAAAAAAATATTAGTTATCTAAATTCAATAATTATAAGAATACGAATACTTCTGTGACTCACTACACATGTAAAATTAGAGAAATATGAAGATAAATAAAAAACTAACAATATAAATACGTTTTACAAAAGAATAACTAAATTAGTCGCGTAAATGAGAGAAATATATCGAAAACTAAACATTGTGGAGTATTAAATAAAAAACAAATTTGTTTGTACATTTGTTCACTATACAAAATAACACATTTTTCATATGAATATTCGGGAGACATGACATTTTTACACAAGCTGGTCTGTATTACACGATTCAAGGGCGCCTGCGCTCTGATTTCCGATTCGAATAAAGCGAAACAGGGGAGCTTGACCCTTGGTCATTGGCGAGAATACAGTCTGGTCCGCAGCCTTTACAGTGCTAGCATGCTCTTTGCGCAACAGTTCACCTCTTTGCCATGTCTTGCCAAGTATAAAAAGTATGTACGAGCCCAAAATTCACTAGAAACTTTCGTTTTATCCGCTGTTGTTATAAGTTATATAAGCTGTATAAGTTGCACATACCTTAATACTCAGATAGGGGACACTTTCACTTATTTCGAATCAATTGCATTTGCATACAAAACTATATTTTCCTCATTTATCCGTGGAAAAGTGAAGCTGTTCCCAAAAAAATATATATAAGTACAAAAAATAAAACATAATTTACTTAGAAGATATCGTAGAAGTTTTCCCAAATTAAATACGTTTGTATTTATTACTTATCCTTCAAGCTCCTCATTTGGCCATATTTGAATACAGTGGCAAAGTAAGAAAGTAACTTATCTTTTTCAAAAGTCTTCTTTTGCTTCATTTCAAACATTAACAAGATTATAATCAACATTAATTAACAACTTAAGAATCATTTTCATTTCTAATCGTTAGTGTACGTATACGTTCTAGAATCAAGAGTTACGTATGTAACTACATGCTACGCTGTTCATCCAATAAATGATATGAGAAATGTATTTCATGAATCGCGATTGTCAATGCACTTCAATGGGAACACGCGTGTCTCAGAAGATAACATCCGCATCGTACTCATAACTGTGTCACATACTTCGATATAGAACTACTAGTAAAAAATATCGGTGTTTCGCGATTTCTCGCTATTCCATAATTCTTTCAATAATGATCGCATCGAAATATAAATTTCAAATTTCACGTAATTAAATAATCGAAACACAACACTGTGAAACGGTGAAACATTAAAAAAGGATAAATAAATAAATATGATATAAAGAAATATGCGTACAATCAGCAAGTACATATATATACACCCTTATCTTTCAATGTCAACATTATTTCCTTATTAATATTTAAATACGATGTCTCATTGGGCTATGTACGTATATGGCCGTATCTCGTGACCAATTGTAATTATTACTTATAAAAAATAAATATTTTTTTTTATAGGTCACGCGCGCCAAGCAAGGCGATGGACCGATACGAACGACTGGCGCGTCTTGGCGAGGGTAGCTACGGTGTAGTCTTCCAGTGTAGAGATCGGCAAACTGGAAAATTGGTAGCTGTTAAAAAGTTCCAACAAACTGAAGATGATCCTCTTATACGCAAAATCGCACTACGTGAAATAAGGCTCCTTAAGGTCAGTCGTTATGCTTGAAAATACAGTAATGTGTAAAATTCTTAGGCCACCTATACGATATAGTCACTATCGTTTGACTTATTGTTACTGCAAAACCTATTGTCAAATCATACTACATAAGTCACATGGTAGCGATATAGCAGAACAAGCATGATCATTTCAAAATTTCTGTATCATCGTAATCTTTATCATAAATATTATCTCCACCCGAAAAATTTAGATATTTTATTTATCAATCTGATACGTATATACTGTGTTTGAGATGATAAAATGACTTAAATTGAAAGAAGACGGAGATCATATAATATCACAGAGTAGAACAACAGTTTCAATATTTAACAAGATAAAAAGGGATTTCTTTCCTATGTTTATATACATACTTGTATACAAAAAAGAAAGGGTGGAGAAGAAAGAACTGTTGGATATCACAAGGATAGGATCAGACTATCTGAAAATAAGTCCCATGTCTTTCTTTACTTCTCTCTTCTTCCAACATGGTTCTAGCGCTTTACGTATATACATATGTATGCATATACCTTCAAGTGAACGACCCCTTACAAGCTGAAGGTACTAAAGCTCGCAGTGGCTAGTCTCGAATTAAGGAAACTTCGTTCAACAAATATGGAGAAATTCTCGAAAGTATTATTAGTCTTAATTAAAATATAGATGTTTGACATTTCTTAGAATATTTTAAAAATATCGATCAGCTCGTGGAAGAAAAATTCGCGATCTTGCACAGCAACGTAGCAATATAAATTCACCGTCGACGTCGACTGCAAGAAGTGGCCAACGGTCAATACCGTGGCGGTCAATATCTTAGCGTGTTCTGCTCTCGATGACCTAGCCTTATCGAAATAATCAGAGTTCTCTTCCAAACATATGCGCATTCAAACGAGCGTCCACTCTGTTCTGACATTTCGCCTCAAGGATATCTTCTTTCGTCCGTACAGCAAATACGGGGCATGATGTTAATGATTTCTTTTCCACACGACTTTTAATCGCAAACGCTGTCCGCAATAACAAACCAAAGCGAAAAATTTCTGATTTCGATAATTTTTTGATATATTCAAGATCTATATAAACTACAGAAAAAAAAAAAGATAAGCATACTAACGCCAATACTAACGTATACACTAGGAACGCACAATTATTGGCAATATTTATTGTGTATGGTGCCTACATTGCCAACAATTTTTTGCGAATATCTCGGAAACTAAAGTTGAGCGATAGTTATATATATGGAAAAAATTGCTCATAATGTTGATTTCTACACATATTCAGAAATTATCAAAGTCGGTGTGATGAAAGAAAGCTTATATATTATAAGAAGGTAACTATTTACGAAACTGACACCATCTTAGATTTACATGATTTTTTAATATGTTATAGAAATCAAAATTTTAAATAACTTCTTTCTTTGCATATTACCGTCAGACTCTTCTAATTTTCGAGATATTTGCAGAAAACTGAAAACACTGTCAGTACTACAATGAATTCTGCTCTGTAAATGTATCTATGATACAGTCATAAGTAAGGCTGACACGTTCGTCGCTTGGCAATCTCTTTATATCCATCACCCATTGATCTGTTTATTTTTATTCCATACTTTACAAATCTAAATAATCATTCACAATTACATGTGATGCGATACTGTAAGAAATTTTTTCAAAAATCTGTTCCGACGACAAAATGATTTTGTGAATAGAATATAGAGTATCGAAAAATAATTAATTAAATTCTTCATATTACGATATGAAAAGATATTCGCAACGGTAATTAATTAAATTTACAGCGCGCTACGAGGCGGCCATCGACCAATGCTAACGCATACATTGCTACGGACGCATTTGTATAGACAGAATTCACTGTAGTGGTACCAATTGTTTCTTGCGAATATCTCGGAAACTAGCACTGCATAGGAAAAAGTTGTTTAGAATCATGCTCCCAACAATATATTAAAAACTCATCGAAATAAAAAATGGCGGCAGGTTTCTAAATAATTATGTACCTAAATATAATATACATATAGTGCAGAATAGATGAATGTTATCAATGTTGTAAGAAAACGTAAAACTCAAATGTCTGGAACAGTCGCCGGGCCTTCGTCGTCTTTGGCGAAACTTTTTAAGACGAGAAGGCGAACACTTGAAGATAACATAAATGAAGCCCTCTCCCTTCCTGTATTATGGGCTAGCGAGCCCTAACGGTTTCATGATTCCGACACTTAGGATTATTCTCATTCATTCTTTCTACAATCGTCAACACGGACGAACGTCGAAGAATATCCTACGCGACTTCTGTTATTTCGAATCAACGTAACACTTGAGTAACGATCTTATACTTAATTCGCGTAGTTTTATCTTACGATATAGTAACAAATTTTCAGTATAAAAATTATTGTAATTCATAATGTATCAATCTTAAACTTTCTTTTATGTGTCACTTTCATACTGCTGTATCAAAAAAAGTTGAACTGTTGGTTGTTTAATCCTTGAGATACCCAAACTCATTGTATTACATGCAGTATATTTAAAAAACGCTTTGATTATAAAGGTAATTTGATTACTAGAATCTGAAACATCCGAATTTGGTCAATCTTCTGGAGGTCTTCAGACGGAAACGGAAATTGCACCTAGTCTTCGAATACTGCGAGTACACGCTACTGAACGAGATGGAGAGATATCCGAGCGGGTGTCCAGAAATCACCACGAAGCAGCTTACATGGCAAATTCTTCAAGGCATCGCGTATTGTCATCGACTAGGTTGCGTTCACAGGGATGTAAAACCGGAAAATATTTTAATTACAGCCGATGGCGTAGTGAAATTGTGTGATTTTGGTTTCGCACGAATGCTCAGTCCTGGTGAAAATTACACAGAATACGTCGCAACTAGATGGTACAGAGCGCCTGAACTGCTGGTAATTTTTTTTACATAATATAATCATTTCTTTCCATTAATCTTTTAAGACTCCATTCTATATGCACTTGTTATTAATAATTCATTATCTCTAACCGTTGAAATCTTGTGCGTGACATTAATGATAAATTGGTTAAAACAAAAAATAAAATTAATATAGATATTAATCCAGCATACTAATAAAAAAATTATATATTTTTTTGATTCGTTTAAATAATGTATTTTATTAATTATTTCACTAATGATATTTATTCGTATTCTGCTTGAATCTTTTTCGTACTTCTAGATTTTATTGACTTGTATTATAATAATTAAATTATTTTTAATTACTAAGAGAACGTGTTCTTCAACAGGTAGGAGATACTCAATATGGTACACCAGTCGATGTATGGGCAATTGGTTGTGTTTTCGCAGAATTAATACGTGGAGAAGCGTTATGGCCAGGAAAATCAGACGTGGATCAATTGTATTTAATTCGAAGGACTATTGGTGACTTATTACCGAGACACATAGCTATTTTTCAGCAAAATGAATTTTTCGCTGGTATCACTTTACCGACTCCTCAAACCCTCATGCCCCTCGAAACTGCTCTACCTAATAGAGGCAATACAATTCTACAGGTGAATTTTTACATTGCTTTCTTTATCTTAAATAAACGGTTTAAATAAAAAAAGTTTTAGTAAATTGATCATAGGAAGATTTAATTGATTCCATTCATTTCATCTAACAGCTTGACTTTCTTGAGAAATGTTTGAACAAAGATCCTGACGAAAGATGGTCTTGTGAACAACTTCTACAACATTCTTATTTTGAGAATTTTCATTTCAAAATGCCTGAAGTTGAAATGGAAGAATTCGATAAGCTTAAAAAATATCGAGATCGATCACGAGTATGTACATATATTTATATTATATTATAAATATATATATTTATATATTTTATAGTAACAAAAATACAATGAATAATGAACCAGATAGAAAAGATACATGACATTTTTCTTACTACAAAATTTATATCAAATACTAAAATATACAACAAGATAATATATTGCATACAAAATAAGTAACAAAGATACCCTTACCTATTGTATATCTATTGTATTTTAGAATAGTAATTACAGTCAAATGGTATTACCCCAACTTCCTAAGCCTGGTGCTTCAGTACATAGTCAAAATGAAAATTGGCCGAGAAGCTCCTCCATGCATCATCAGCAGCAGGACTTCGATCATCTGCCTATGATTAAAGGCTGTAATTAAGCTCCTCTGTGATTGTAATATACTTATACACATATACATATATATTTATTTGTCTATTTACTTAAACTTTATAGATTTTCATTATATCAATTAATGATTGTTAATAAATTTTATTTTTGTTTTGCACGTTTGTGTTTATAACTTCTGAAGAGATTTTGTTTAAATAGTATGATTTCCATAACATATATATATATATATATATATTGTATCTATATTATATATACATATTAAAATAAAATTTTGTATAAAATGATATTATTCTATACTATTTATAAGGTACATATATATTAATAGATTGTTCTTCTTGAAAGTTAATTACAAAATACAGCCTTTCACATAAGTTTATCTTTTCTTAATTTTATTAATTATTATCATCCTATTTCTTATGCTATAATAAATATTATTATATTATATGCTGAATAAATATTATTACTTCATTAAAATAGTTTAATACTACAGACTTTAGATAGTTTATTACACATTATAAAAGTATGTTATCTCTAATTATGTACTATCTTTCTTCATAATCCGCTGATAGGCTCCTACAAAGGGATGTGGACGTCGATCTTCTTCTGGTACTCTACATTGTATTTTATACCACACAACATGAAGACCAATAATGGCAGCAGTAGTCACCCATAATTGATAATCCATTTTTATATAATCTTTCTCTTTTCGCTTATGCAAAACAGAAAATATCCAGCTATATCTCTTACTAAACCTGATTTATATTATCTTCCTGAATAATATATATAAATAATATATAATAATAATATATTATAAATAATATATATATATATATATATATATATATATATATATAAAAGATATCTTTTGCAAATAAGATATATTTCATAATCACTTACAAAATTTTTTATCAATGTGTAATTAATCCCAATGTATTTTAATGCTTATAGATTACAATCACGATCTATCACACTATAATTGTACATACTTGATCGTAATTTACTTGAATATAATACATAACCTAAATATATTACGTATACTTAAAATTAATTGGCTAATCATATTTTATATGCTCTATCAAAACTTTCCATGAATTTCGTTTCGTACTAATTTGATAATTGTCACTTATCAATTATTAATTATAACACTCTGTAACTGAAAAGTTATGCAGTTAAAATAATAAACAATAGTGTAACCCTCGAATGTCACTAGTCAGCAGCCAATAGTTGCAACCGCAGCAATCAAGTTTTATTTACATTTACTGCCCTGTCTCGTTGGACAGATTATACAGTATAGGGGAATTTAACGCGCCATCTCCGTTGCAAAAGCGACGCCAAAAGATCGTTCCACGTCTTCCAATTCTTCTAATTCTTACAAAGAGAACAAAAATTAACTAAATATTAACTACATAAATATGTATACTGTTAGAAAAAGAAAACAGGTTAAACTTTATTTTAATGAAAATTAAATTATTGGCTTTTTTTTGTTGCTATTTAATAATTTTCAATGCGTAAAATTTGAAAATGCAAGTCTTAGTTATAGAAATCCAGCGGTTCAGAAGTTACGCATATGTAAAGTTAAATATTTTTTGTCAATAATTAAAGTGTTGATGCATAATGTAAATGAACTTTGTTAAAAATTGACATATTAACGTAGTCTGTCACATACGTACACTTGTTACAGCCAGGGACTCCACTCATTGGACGAATCTTGGATAGAAGGCAACATGACGTCAAAATAAACTGTTAAATACGTTTAAAATGCTCAAATTTATATACGCATAACTGGAACATCGCTGGATTCCTAAAGTTAAAAATTGCATTTTCAGATTCTACGCATTGAAAACTACTAAATAGCAATAGTTTTATTCCCATTAAAACGAAGTTCAGCCAGAAAATATTTTGTAAGTGGAAATTTTAGATGGTTTTAGGACAACATAAGTCACATATATATATTTCAGCAAAAAGCGGGAAATTGTTGCAATAATATTTAATATTCTTTAGACTTTAGATTAATTAGATGAAAGTAATAGTGTCATATGAAAGCTTAATGTTTATTTTATATTTTTATTTATTGTTAATTTTATGATATTATCAATATTTCGAATCTGAAGGAAATATTTTCCGTAAGATATAATGTATATAAATGTAATATAATCATCTGTAATTATGCCTGGTGAAAAATTAATAAATGCGGTACGAAGTACCTTTTCGTTATACGGACTTGTACTTTCAAGGTATATCAATTTTTAATGTATTACATATAATATTATGTAAGTATACCAAATCTTAATTTCATTTCTTAATTTTTACGAATCAAATTTTTTGTTGTCTAGGAAACTTAGCGTTTCACTTGCTAAGGAACTTCTAAATGTAGAAGAAAATGAACGTGAAATGTGGCTGATGCAAGTAATAGAGCAAGTTTTAGCTCAAAATTTAAGTGATACACAGATAACCATTGAAAATTTGAAGCTAGCAATAGAAGAATGTATAAAACCCAATGCATTAAAGGATACAGAAACAATACTAAATGTTATAGATGTGTTTGATATACCTAGAATCAAATATGAGTTGTCTGAGAACAAATTTGTTTTGGAAACTGTAACACCAAATTTGGTTGCCGAAGCACAATATAAATCCATACTTTTTAAAGATAGATTTGAGTTGCTTTGGTACAGAACTATGAGACATGAATTATTTACTCCTCCAATGCCTGGTGAAAAAAAAAAAGATTGGATTGAATTAGTACCAATTGAACATCTGTTGAGTGGAAGTAAAGAAGGAAATGTTTATGTTATGGGTCTTCTCTCTCAATTAGTAGAAGGTCAATATTATTTGGAAGACACAGGAGGTACAATAAAAGTTGATTTACAAAAAGCAATATCCTTTTGATGCTCCAGATTTATATAATCATTTATGCAAACATAAATATTTATAAATGTTTCAGTATGCTAAATCAATTATCTGTTAATCGCACTTTCCTTAATATTTGTATACAGATTTCAGGATGGTTTGATCATGGAATGCTCTATAGTAATAGCTAATGGAAATTTCAAGGACGGTATTTTACATGTGAAAAATTTAGGTTTTCCACCAGCAGAATCATCTAGTAATGCACGTGTAGATTTTGGCAATGCTAACACATTTGGTGGTTTGAGCAAGTTTTCTTTGAAACTTTCTGAAAAACTAAAAACTTATGAAGAAAGTAACAAAGATGGAATGATTGTTTTTGTATCTGAAATGTGGTTGGATGATAAAACTGTTTTACGCAAATTTAAAATTATGTTGGAAGGATATTCTGAATATCCACCTATAGCTTTTGTATTATGTGGACATTTTTTAAGTTTTCCTGCAAAACCGTCAAGCAGGCAAAAATTGATAGAGGGATTAAAAAATCTTGCTGATATAATAATACAATATCCAGATATAAATCAAACTTCAAAATTTATTTTTGTACCTGCAACAGATGATATTGGATCACCAAAAATTTTGCCAAAATTGCCACTGCCCAAAAATCTTACAGAAGATTTTAGAAAAAATATACCTGGAGCAATATTTGCTACTAATCCATGTAGAATTCAGTATTGTACGAAAGAAATTGTGGTACTAAGGGGAGATATTTTAACGAAAATGTGTAGGAATACTCTTTACTTTCCATTTCAAGGCAATATCCACGATCATGTAAGCTTTATTATGTTACTAATTGTTTATGTATGTTGTATAAAAATGCGTAACTTCATTTTTGATAAATGTTTCAGTATGCAAAATCAATTATCTCTCAATCTCATTTGACTCCTTTAAGTCTTCCAATGTTACCTGTATATTGGAAATACAACCATGCATTACAAATATATCCTACTCCGGATCTCATTGTAACTGCAGACGGATTTGAAGCATATGAAACTACCTATTCTAATTGTCATATAATCAATCCAGGATCATTTTCAAAAAACGACCATTCCTTCAAAGTATACGTTCCAGCGCTAAATTTAGTTGAACATTGTGCTATTCCCAAAGATATGGATGGTGTTTAACAACAAATTATTACTGACGTTTGAAAATAAATAAAGTATTAACAAGTAAAATATTTTTGTAAATTCAATAATAATAGTAATTTACTGTACCTTCTACTCCTCTATGAACAATTGCATGCCAATTTTATACAGTATATATTTTCACATCACAGCTCTCATAAGTCAAGTTCGATTATTGAAAATAATTTAATTTTTGTTAAATACTTTAATTATAATTAAAAATAATTTTATTTTATTCATTGAGAATACTGGATAACTTCCTGGTTCATGTTGTTTAGCAATGCAACGAAATAATATTGAAGAATAACTTAGTGACTCTTATGATCGAAGATGTTTAATATTATCAACATAATACACCTCAGGCAAATTTAACACTCTCCTCGTTTCTCTTCAGACTGCCTAACAAATTTGTATATCAGACTTTCTATCTGGGACACAGGAAATACGCGTTTATTTAATTATTTTTCTTATCGATTTGTATAAATAGATACATACAATATTAAACACATGTGTTTCTACCTCTTCACAATGTACATAACAATATTACAGGTACAGACTGGGCCGCGGCATATATCAATTCACTGCGCTGGAAGCATAAGTCAATTACTGGCCGTTTAATTAAACATTATATGGATCATAACTTTGTAAAACAACGTATAACATATGAGATGCAATAATAAAACGCGATAGTATGATTTGTAAATATTACAATTTCGTATTAATAACGAGCTGAACTGCTATCAACAATACCAGCTGTACAGAAGTTAAAGGGAACACATGTAAGTTATGTAAATATAATAATTAAGACACAATTTCTGTTTAGTAAATTTTATGATATATATATATATATATACATATATACATATATGTATATATACACATATATATAGAAGAACGTATAAAACCCAATGCGTTAAAGGATACATATATGTATGTATGTATGTATGTATGTGTGTAGAAACATTAATTTTTATTATTTGAATCGATTTTTTTCTCTAGCAGAAACTTCCACTCTTATCCTACGCACACACACACGTTTTCTCGTTCTCTCTGTACATTATATAATTTTAGCAATCGTATACGGATTACGAATGCTGCAAAAATCTGCGTTTAGTGCTCCAAATATTTGAAGCTAAGTATCGTATCGATATGACGTACTTTCAATCGTGGCAAGCGAATGTTAAACTTTTGTTACATCTGAAACGTTCGATTAAGGTATGAGCATTAGTATTAGAAAAAACAAAGATTAATAGCTAATATGTATAATTATGAACTCTCAGGTCTACGCTCACAAACTTATCGAAATATATTACACTGCCGCTATATAAAAAAAGAAGAACACGCTTATATCTATTGCACGTCCTCAAATTTGTATATACTCCGATTTCAGCATCTCCTACACTCTCAACTATATCATAATACAGAATAATACATAATAGTTTATATACCAGTGCTTTCTTCGTGTAACTATGTACAGATGCATAAGTTCAACTAGTAGAGTTACAATTTCAGTCGACGGACGGTGTAACGGTCCTTCAGACTCCATGTCTCACGAACTCTCTTTCTTCGCGTGCAATTCTCCTAAAAAATCAATAGTTAAATCAAATATGTACATATATCATTTCAAATTTGAATAACATATTAATTACTTGTAAAGTTTTATCTAATTTTGATTGCCTCTTCATTCAAAATTTATCTTTTTTAATTAAATATGTATTAAATAATAATAAAATTATTTTTAGTACCATTAATACATTTTTTAATTATTTTGAACAATAAAAGATCTGTTATTGATTGAAACGTGAGATTTTTAAAACTGATAATGAATGCTTTGGTTATAACTAATACATACATCTATTGTGTACCTACTTTCTCTTTGATATCTACGGCAAGCTTGATTCCTTTCTTCCGCATCGAAGTACCATAGAGTGATTGCATATCTGGTTTTGTAAGCTGGCTGAACCTCGTGCGGATTTCTCCTATCAGACCAGAAGAACAATATTCTATCGAAGAGAGGTTCAATATCCGCCACTTGATCACGCCAGCCTTCTGGGAATATCCTCAAGAGGCCGCCGTTTTCCTGTTGATGCAGAAATAATACAATTTATTATTATATACTATTATTTAAATGAGAAATAATTTGAAATAAAAATTTACTATAAATTTGTAAGTTTAAAATGATATATCTCGAGAATTATTCATTTATTAGATTATAGCATGTCTAAACAGTTGTCTAAAAAATATTTATAAATCCTTACAAGGTGATAGCAAAAACTGCGAATATCGAACTATGTTCTTGGTGCAGCCATTTTTTATATTTTAAATGTTTTTATTACAATTTCTCCCATCAAAATTGTGGGCATATGCAAGAGTACCATAATAAATAAACAGAATAACAAATGTACTAAAACAAACTGTAAAAGTTTAATATTAAAAAAACATAATATTAATATTAAAAGAATTTATAAAATAAGATATAAAAGAAGTTATTAATTTCTCGAAAACAAAGGATCGTGTACTCAAACTCTTTCGGAGCTGTTTTACCAACAGCCTAAAGTATCAAATACACATACATACAGCTAATTCATTCGAGATTTCGCAGTTTTGCAATTTCCGTGTGAGATGTTTTTTGTTTAATGCAATTTAATACAAAAGATGTTCATTCTTTAATACATTATTGATGATAATTTATTACCAATCATACTCATTAAGTATTAATGAGTCACAATATTATTTGTCCCAATATAATATTTCAATAAAAAATAGAAAAAATTAATGATTAAATTTGCAGATGTGAAGATAAAACAATAGCGAAAGTTTAAATAAAATAAACACAAATTCAAGAACATACGTACTTTTACTATTAACATTTATATAAAGATTACTCTTTAAATATAGCAATATTTTGTGTTACTCAGCATGAAATTGTTGTAATATAAATTCTTATTTCTATATTATTTTATTATTATTTTTATAATTATTTGTGATATAAATTATTTAGAGGTTTACCCTCATTACCGATTTCGATGATTTTTTAATATGTATGTTGTTGGAAGGGAGGAGAGATGATTCCGAACAATTTTTTCCTATATATGTAACTGCTACGCCCTAGTTTCCGAGATATTCGTAAAAAACTGTTATTCTTAGCACATTGAATTCTGTGCTTATGTACCTGAGACTCATTATTTAAATCTTATCATAGATCTGGCTGTAGGTAGCGTAAAAGATTTGACTCTTTTCACCTTTGAATCTCTTAATCATTTTGTCCTTATATTAAATTTATTACTATTTTACGCAAGCATTGCCGGTCTCCTCACTGCGGCCGGATTGAGAAAAATAACCCAAAACTAAACTTAATACATTGATGATATTTATGTTCAATTGAGTTATAGCAGACATTTCGTCCAGCTTCACGGAAATGATCGGAATATCTAAATATTGTAATATTCAAGTTCGCCCAACTCTCGTTCATACATACTAACCATAAACAAAAGATAAGAGTTAGGTTTGAGTTAGTTTGTATTCGGCCACCGCAAAGCGGAAGTAGGATCGAGCGGCCGCTACATGTATAGAAAAAAGTTTCTCAGTATCAGGACCTCGACAATATATTCAAAAATCATCAAAATCGGTGATGAGGGTAAACTTCTAAATCAATTACTCCTATTCTTTTTTCCTTTTTTTAATTTGTTGGTTGATTACAATATGAATTTTCTTAAAAATTAGCTACTTCAATAAAGAAAACTTCTAGGTTCTTCAAGTTCGTTAACTTTTTAAAGCAAAATTTGAACGCATTTAGAAATACAAAAGTTCCAGACTCAAAGCTTGTTCGGAAAGAGGTCAATATAAACATGAGGATTTTACACAAATTCATCAAGTTTCTCTTTAATGATGTCCTTGTTCGAAAGAGATGTATGTATTTATTTACGGTTAAAGGTAACAGGAACAGGCACACCTGAGATGAGACATTCTACAAACGGTGCTTTTATATTTTTCAAGACAGCATATGTTTGACAGCCCCTATTTTCCGTGTAGGTCAACGTAAACATTGCTCAATACGAGATTCTCGTGCATGTTCGAGATGGAAGCGTTACATGGGGCAACTCACGTAGGCCCTGGATGCCCTTCATGCTCTATTCAACTCTATCGCCTATCCTTTCTCAGAGTGTTCTCACTTTTAAAATTCAAACACGCATGGTCGCACGTGCAGGGTGAAGTAATAAGGAAAGTACATGTGAGAACGAGTGCTAGTCATCATGCTGCTATTGTTATAATTTATTGTAAATTATTATACGATTCTGGTTATTATATAATCATTACAGTTTATTATAATATAAGAATAGAAATATATACATACATTAATATAAACAAATCGTTATTTTTTGTACAGTTTGTAATTTGTTACATTTTTACAACCATTTCTGATTTGGACTTAACGAATTTAACTCTCTTACAAGTGTATCATTCAAATATACTAAATTACAATATCCAGTATATATTGTACATATATTACCATGCGTAATATTATTATTAATATTTATTTCTTGTAAAAAGTTGGAAGTATGTACATATCTCTTATATGTAATACCAAAAATGCAATGAATCGACGATAAAAAAGATTGCTAATTATTTTTTATAGTGTTCATTTTGTGTTATCTTATTACACCATCAAAAGGTTAAACAAAGCACAACATTTACTCCAATATGAGGGGGTTAAATAGTCTATACAGAAAATCACTAAATTTTTTCACTCAAATAATGTGAATTTTCAGGTAAGCGGATTCAACTAGAGTTCAGTTAATCAGACATCTATTCTAGCACGATACTGTTGCATTTCTTGAATATACATACATCTCTAAAACTTCTATTTTAATGTGAATAAATTATAATAGAAATTTGTATTTTGAATTGACTTTGTAAAGTTGTGATTTTCTATCTACTTACTATTTGTAACCAAACGAAAGTAGATATTTTCGAAAGATTACGTATTTCACAAAATCATTGAAGTAAAGAAAAATGTCATGAAACATCACTCAAAGGGACGACCCTGAAATCTATACCTCACAGGAAATTAGTTTTCAGAAGGCACACATTATTATTGTAATGGCTACTTGGGACTATAAAATTGTTCATGCATTATTTTAGAATTAAAAAAGACAAAAACAGAACAAAAATTTAAAATCTTAATAAACATCAGTTAGCAATGTAACATAAAATTATGTTTGCAAATTACAGATTACAACTTATTGATGAATTATAAAAGAAGATGGAGAAACTTGATAGAATTTTCAATATATCGTATCTATATTTAATTATATTTTTATTAGAAATATATTATGAACATTAAGAAATTAGTACAATCAAGCGCAAATAACTATTTTATCTCTTGAAGCCATAGTATAATGATAAAAATGACTAAATATGTATTTCGGTACTAAATTTTCATTTAAGTGATATAAATTTCTTTGCATATTTATTCGTGGCATGTACGTAGATCTTACCTTGATATCCCAATCTCGGTTAAGATAGTATATAGCTGTGATACATCTTCCATCTCGATTGGGGTTATCCACATGTTTCACGTAATGCGAACCGTGACCAGGATAACAAGCCACCATCGCCTGAAAAATAATACATCGCATCATCTTAATCGAAAAAACAAAGCAGTTCTTGCAAACTGGCTTATATGCATTCGCAAACTGATTAATCGTTAGGAATGTAGATCTGAGTGTGTCGTGAAATATGTACAGCTCGTACGTCATCAAACAGCTCGTTGATTTTTTAAACAGAAAGAGATAGGTCATTCTATAATGACGACCGTTTTAACTTAAACATAAATTAAATTCAATCAACTGCTTATAAACAGCTTTTTTTAAATTAAAAACGACAAAATGACGAAGATAAGTGGTCTTAGAGATGTAATAAAACAAATGTCAGATATCGTAATTGATAATCTTATATTATCAGAAGTATATAAATAGGCGCGTAACATATTTATGAAAGATCAATATATCTAAAGTATTTGTTTCTACTACATTATAAGTGTGTGTATTTTCCCAAAGTTCTTATATCGTTGTTGATTTTAAATAGTTTTATAAAAAATTAATTTATTACATTTTTATTACAGATTGTAGATCGCAATAGGTAGTGATGCACCTCGTATAGGTAGTGAAGTGCATAGTTGAATTATTTTTTAAATTTTTATTTATTTTTTAAATATAAGAAGGGTAACAATTATTAAATTGAATTATCAATTCAAGTGTAATCAATATTAAAAGTCTAGAAACTGAAATTTCTAACGCAATTTTCTACTCACTTCGTCATTTTGTTTTAGTCCTACATATTCAGAAAATTATACAATATTAATTATGTTTTCATATTGCGTACCAAGTTATATGTATACATATAACCATTGGGAAGTGTTTTTATATTATACTTGAAGAATTTTAATCAATCGATTAAATGGACATCAGTGATAGCGCCCTGGAAATATCATCGAAGTGAAATTACAATATTATAATATCTCTAATTAGCTTTTATACTTGCTTTTCGCGAAAATAGTGTATGTTTCAATTGGATTTTTTATTAGCGGAAACTTAAAAACCATTTTCCGACAGTATATATCGATTCTTTGACAATTCTTAACGAACTGGGAATAAATTATATTTTATGGAAATTCGATTACTCATTAAAGTTTTTCATGACTTCTAAAATTATTACAGATTATACTTTTCAATGTATATTGATTATTTTTATTATTGTTATAATTTGTTATTTAATAAGAAATATTATTAAGTTAACACACATATCGCCAAATTTTATTATCTAATCAAATATAGTTCAATAAATTAGTGTAAAATTATAAAAATTAATTAATATAGAACGATTATCAAAGATAATTAATTATTATTACATACGGCAAGTTTAAAACATTTAAACGATAATTGTATCTGCTTCTGTTTTCCAAAAATATAACTATGTATATAACCTAAAATTTATGGCGTATATGCACCTGAATGAGTAGTACCTAAAATGCTATATGCAACAAGCCATAGCGAATGAAATCTCAAGCAAGTTTTCAGCTTCTCGTGAGGTGCATCACGTAATGGATGGCAGCAGTACATTTTCTATTCCAATTCCTTTGTTTTCAATGACAGAGTTACGTGAGGTTACAACGACACGTCATTTTCAACACTTATACGTCACGTTATCATTTCGTTCTTTATATTAGTAAAAGTTTTTAAATAAGTAGAAATTTCTGGTAAATCCTACAATGTTTTATTTAAGTCCTTTTTGTGCCAGCTTTGATTTATTTATCAGTTTTCAAATTACTTTTTTATTATATTTTGGCTTCGTGAGAAATTCTGGAAACGAGTGTTGATAATATGTATGTAGGGTATATGTATTTACCAAACTCTTATTATTTCATATTTTATAGCGATTTAAGTTTTTTGAATGAACAGAGACTGAAAACATACAAAACATTAGTACATATCTATAGGATTAGTTTACTTAAAGAATGACACAACTGAGAAAAGTAAATTTTTGAAGAAATCAATTCTACAATTTTTGAGAGAAGATTGTTAATTACTCAACTATTAGCAAAGAAAAAAATATGTTTTTTCTACAATTTTGGTAATCTTTGGGCTTTGAGAGCCTCAAATAAAATATTGCTTGTATGTATTCCGTATTATTAGAAAAACTAATTTTACTGGATAATTATTACATTTCTTAGTAAATAGCTCATTTTTAGAGTTAATTTTTGCAAACAATTCGAAATTCATGATTCTTGAGATGCGTAAGTTTCCTATACAGTAAATACAGAAGTAAATACAGAACATCTCACAACTCTCATGAGAAATTTTTATCACTAAATAAAGAATTCTGAATAAATATTAAATGACTCATCATCATCACAAAAGTACAATAACATTAAATAATTAACAAGAATTAACAGACTATTTATTTCTCTTATTATCCTTATATTAATTTATACTCACTTCAGTTACAACCAAGGCTAGATATAATGGAATAAGTAATTTGAAAAAAGAAACAAGAGATCTTGTATCCTAGTCTCACTTACAAAAAAAGCAAAAATCAAAAGAAGTTTTAAAAGTTCGTGCAAATAGTAAACTGTTGAATAAGCAATGAAGTCAATGATCTGAATAATTGCTCAGCGGAATAGCGTAAAACATAGACCTAGTATCAAGTCAAAATAAAATGCTCATGCGATGTAACTGGTAAATCGTATGACTCACAAGTCGAATGCGATATTATCTACTATTCTCTCTATGCAAATTCATATCTAATGAGGATTTAGCTAATATCTTTGCAACACATGTATTTAAAGTACCTATAGTTTGGCGTATAATCCTTTATAGAAGAAAATATACGCTATTTGCACAGAAAATGATCGTTCTTGAAAATAAAAGTTAGTAGTATATATCAGAAAATAAAGTTTGTTACAATTAATTAAAGTTACCATATTAACTTTTAGTATCTCTTTATTAGCTCTTTCGATGAAATTATTACTCATTATATAAAGTATATGTAAATAAAAAAATAAACCAATTAAAAGCCTTTCATTCCAAGATTTGATGCTTGTCTCCTAACATCATATTTCGATATTGAGATAGTTATTTAAAAAACTATATTTTGGAACTTTCAAAATTTTAAATCTGATATCACCAGAAACGTTTATTCTTCAGATGTCCCTTCGCAAAATTTTATTTTTTGTCCCTAAGAAGGGAAGTAATTGAAAATATGAAATTTCACAAGTGTATGCTAAATCCCAAGAGGATGAACCAACAGATCTCAGAATTACATTACTCAATATCATATTCCACTAACTACTCCTGTGCTGTAACGTAAGATTTACGTCAATAAGAATTTTAGAAGACCTTCACGAGTGACATATTCTTTGATTTTTCGTTCGAACTTTTCGCATCACTAAGATCCTTTTTATATGTAGTTGTTAGATATATATCATAAATATTTCATAAATATATTTTTTCTCGCTGTTTCTCAAACATATAAGGCATAGGCCACAAATTTATTTTCCATCGATAGCAGACGATTCAATACATGCCTCTGATATATTAAAAGCTCACACGATGTCTGTCACTGATTCACATAGATCGTGTTTACTCCAAATGAAGTTTTCGAAAAATTATTATCCAGAATAGGTTTTCAAACTTTTTCAATCTTTCAATACGAAACCAATGAATTGAAATATTTTCTATATTGGTATTTCTTTTCCTCTAAAATTTACACTTTATTATTCATTCATCTATTCACTTGAAACTCGTAGAATTACATAAAAAAAAACAAGTGTATTAACAAATGCGTCGTCTAATCTCAAAAATTCATCGTATATTTAACTTAAAAACACATCCATTATAAAACACATAAAACGATCATAAAAGTTATGAATGATAATCACTAGACCGTGGATTTTTATGCATTTCTCAGAAACTTAAGGATACAGAAACGCACAGAATGTATATAATGTGAAAAGACATATAAAATATCTAAAGCATAGTGTCCGCTAAAATATTTTGCAAATTGCTTAGATACTACCATTTCTTTAAATGCGTCCATAGGAATATGAATTTATATAAATATCCATAACCTAGTAATCCTATTTATATCTACACAAATGAAACAATCAATGATTTTAGAGTTACAAGAGAAGATGTTTATGGAATATTTTAAAGGTTTCAGTAAACGTAAAGTAAATGTTGGTCTAGCTAGACGTATCAATGAAACGTTAAATAGCAGAGCAGTCAAAGGTTCCTGACAATGAGTGCGTACATGTGCCCGAGAAGGGCTGAGATAGTCAGTTACACAGTTTCTTCAGAGGTAGGGCGTATATACATACAAATACTGATCACAATTTAGCCTTGACCTAAATAGACCACTAAGCTCGATGTCCTTGGCACTACATTCGGCGGCGTGTGTATTATCACGTAATCCACGAAATATGTGTCATACGATCGCTTTTTATGTTTACGTTTTGAAATCAGAAACGCCAATGTATAAGGGTGCATCATTGTCATCCGCGTAAGAAATCCATAGGATGTGTCTTTGTCGTTACCAATTCTCAAAATCGAGATATATAGTATGTTTTTCTTACTTAACACTTAGTGTCGCTTTAACTGCAAAACGAGAAAGGTGTGCGAGAATTTGACGAATCGGCATTTATATTATATTAGAAAGTTGATTAATTTACTCTCTTTTATAAATTTCAAGAGATCATAAGCTTTTTTTCAGAAGTAAATATTATTCGCTACTGTTAATTCAATATTGTGGTAAAATCTTGCTTTTGAATCCTATAGTTGCATTTAATCAAATAAATTCGTTAAACAAACGACGTAAAAAAGAGGTAGTAAAATAAAACCATTTACAAACTTTCAAATTATATATAACAATGAGTTTTCTTAAAAACACTTTGACTTCCTCAAGGTCTCTATCGAATTACCGAAAAATGCGCATTCTAATTCAAGTAAATAGACACTCGATACGCGTTCTCTAATAGTGATCCAGAATGGCAAATACCTTTGAAAAAGCTATTCGATAACAAAGAACAACTTTCAGACACGTATACGGCTCAATCGGAAGTATTTTTTCTTCAAAACGATCGCATTTTACCACGTTCAATATTGATATCCATATCGATAGTATTCAATAACTATTGTGCACCATCAAATCACCTTGAGAGACGAACAATTGATACTGAGCTCGTCGCCGTGCATATCGTTTTGTTTTAAACGTTAGAGACAGCAGAAAAACATTCGTGTAATCAGTTAACTATTATCTTTCTTAATTTCCGTCGCGCCATTCGACGACGGAAATTGCTGGAGTATATTAAATACGAAACATTCTTTTCTAACATGGATCATAATCGTATAAATTGACTTAAATTGTCAATAACCTGCGATTGTGCGATTTACAATACGTATACAGTATTAAAGAGCGCGTACACCTTGTTTGAAATCTTTTTTCCTCTCGTTCCTCCCAGTGACCTTGTTATCTGTAGACTGATACGATATATTATAGATAGACTGCAACATCAAGACAAAACGCTCGATATCGTACACTTTACGTGCAGCTCGTCACGTTCCTTAGATAAGTAACACATCCTGCCAAAAGTACGCCATCACGATAATAATGTAAGAATCGTTGCGATAGATTACGAACAGTAGCGTCAAAAATATGTGAATTCTTGACGTGAATATGCGATAGAGTCGTCTGATATGAATGCTGCGCACAGTGAAATTTGTTTTATCGTGTTTATTAAACTGAAAGTCAAACGTCTGTGTGCGATCTTTGTCCCTTCGTTTGGTACAAGTTTGAAGAGAGATTGAGAAGATGGTACTTTGAATAAGAAAGAAAAAAATAGAAAGGAGAGCAGAAAATGATACATACTTTTTTCGTGTGGCTGTTTGTGGAAGAATCTGTCAAATTTCAATTAATCCTTCATAATCTGTGCAGCATTCGACATTTTATTCTAAATGGTCTATGATTAGTAAGTTACAGCTTTAAAAAATGCATAATTTAGATAGGTATATTTTCACATTTTTGTAACCAACAGTGACTATACATTTTACTATTTTTAAATATAAGAACTGGGAAAGATCGAACCAAATATAATATACAACATAACATAACATTTGACCGTAAAGAGTTGAAAAATTTGCTTTTTCCTTGAACTTTTAAATATTTCATATTTCATATTTTTTATGAATGTTTAATTTTTTACAGTGTTCCGTATGGGTAAGACGTAAAATAAACCGGTAAATTTTCTTAAGCTTAAGGTTTAAGATTTATGGTTTAAGTTGTCTATTCAAGTGTAATCCTATTGTTAAATTAAAAAACTACCTGTATAGATGAAGTAATAAATAATAATAATATCGTTTGTTTTTTATATCCATTGTTTTCTTAACAAAAGTTTAATTTAAAAAAAGTAATAAAAAATTGTTTTGCATGTTTGATAGATAATTATATGTGCTACTTGTTTTGTAATTTATGATTGATGATCGTATTAGCGACTGAACGATTTTAACGAAACATATGATTAAACTCGAATTGTTGTCAGAATTGTAACCACTCAGCCATTTATGTGCAATGCAATATGCAATATCAATTATATTCAAATATTTTTAATAAATCCCGTAATATTTTCTTCAATAAGAACAATTTATATCGAAAAATCTCAATATTCGTCGCTCTGTGTACAAAAGATGACAGAAACATCAAAATAAAAAATATATTTCTGGGTATTCTGCTTAAATTACAAACTTTAAGATAGACAACCACATGCAAACAATTAACAAAATTCTGATAATTCTTACCGTGTATACAAATGATATACAATTTAGTAAATACACATATTGAAAATATGCATTATCATATTCTGATTAAATTTCTGAACATATCTAGGTATGTAAAAAACAAAGAAAAGGCCACAGCACAAATTGCGGAAGAATGAATGACCGATCGATGCTTAAATAAATCTGCAGTAGTGGTATTATGAATGACATAGTTTATATTTCTCATAAATTATGCATTGGCTATTGAAAATTCTTTTTTTTTTTTTGACATTCAATTAATTTTTAATGCAATATTTTTAAAACATATTAAAAATTAGAACTGAGAAATATTTTATAAAATTAATACGAGTATCAACAGTCAACTTCTTAAATATCATGTGCTCGAAAATAAGCCGAAGATGAAGATTATTTTTGAATCACTATTTCTTTACGAATATAAATTCGAAATGCAACGAATATAACATTCCGTTTAAAAAATAAATAAGAATGTCGTACCAAGTACGACGTTACGTTATTCATAGTTCAACAGTTTGTATAATACAACAGGTTTAAGTGGACGGTTAACGTTAACACCTTCGTACAATATAATTACACACTGAATTATATTAAATTTCGAATTTCTAATCATACATGATATGCATGTTTTTATCGCAAAAAATAAATTAATTGACGAAAAGTATACTGAAAATTTTACTAAAGCTACTTTGTGAAAGACATTTTTTAACAACCTTAAATTTCACAGCCGTTTTTAGACATCATGAATATTAAATAAGGCTTTGGACTAGAAGCGACAATTCACTGAAAGAAGCAAAACCACGTCCTATCCTCTTTTAAATTCGCAGTACTTTCGATATACAGCAACTATGCCACAATCGGATTTTTCGCATTTGAACAACGACCAAAAATTATTTCAAACCTCATTTCATTGAAACAAATACTCGTTGTAATGTGACAAACAAATCTTTACAACTATAGTTGCAATGCAACTAATCAACAATAATCGAGGCAACGAACCGAAAAGGAATGGAAAAACATCCATATATTATTCATTTAAACGAAACAGGTATTACGTTTCAGGGGAAAAACTGCTTTGCTAATGTTATTGCACGTGTTTCATAGAACCGAAAGGAAAACATACGACACGTTTGTTACACTTCGAATACGGAAAATATTTCTGCAGTATAAGTCACCGATTAGAATCATACAGATATTCATAATACATTCTGCTTTTAAGTAGATACATAATTACGTAGACAACTGTAAAAATTCTTTATCAAAGGTAACTTTGTAGGCGATACAATGTTTGCCGCATACGAAGCAACTTAGTGGCGTGAACGTGAACGCGGATTGTAAATTTTTTGTTGTTAGGTTGGCGTAATTGAGTTACTGCTGATTGTTCGACAGTTGTTGGATCATCCTTCAGGAAAACGTACATGGTATTGATCTATTTTAATCTTAATAAACATATCCTTACATTCTAAGTTTTAAACAATCATTTAAGTTTTAAGTAACGTCTCTCCTTACGCTATAATACCATTTATGTATGGTTGCTGTAAATGATTCGTCGTAGGAAAGATTTGGTATACATCGCACATTGAACAAGGAAATATTGTTATCTATGCTCAATTTACTTCATATTTCTCTCTCTCTCTCTCTCTCTCTCTCTCTCTCTCTCTCTCTCTCTCTCTCTGTATTTGTATATGCGCATGTCATAAATTATAAAAATTTTCATGCGCTTCAACATACTAGATTTTACCAGATTATAATATTTCCTGTTGCTACATTGCCATAAAGTTTTCATTTATTACCTTTCCTGGTAATTGAAATTCTCTTTCGACGAAACATGTAAAATTTTGTTGTATTTTTGTATATGTCTAGTGCAAGTTTGGAATACATACTGATGAAAATGAAAATATGACAAAGTCAGAAACGTAAATGTTAAAAATTTCAAAATGATAAACGATAATGGCCAAAAATAAGGAATTTCATAATAATCTGGTAACGAGAAGCGACTTTTATTTTGTATTAATCCAAAAAATATAGGATATGAAAAAATGTTAATATAAAAAAAGGAACAAAACTTAATTTAGAGAGTAGATTTAAAGAACCATATTGATCATTAAAATTATTAATTATCATTGTTAATAATTTATAGCTGAAACTTGTTGTTGAATAAATATACATTTAAGACCATCGATTTTGCGAAACATCGATCTTGAAAAAATCGTCTAAAAGATCCTATAATCGTGTACCACGAAAATGAAACTGAGAAATTTTAAGTCGTTTATTATACATTTGCGTATATTTGTATGTTTTATATTTTTTAAATATACTTATAGTAACGCGAAAATCTCTATTTATTGCGAAACAGATAGTTAAATTTTGAAATGTAAAAGGAATACCGTGAGCCGTAAAGCATTGTAACGCGGCTATTATAATTATAAATAAAATGGAAGATATGTCATACCGATCAGAAACTCAACAAACACTGGTAAATACCCTCGTGGAAACGACACGACTCTAGGGAGACGAATGAAATCGTTTTCAGACATGATTGGCACGCTCTCAACCGTCTAACTATATGTGCAAATGCATACATGGTTTGTATGTATGTACGTTTGTACCTCGTTGATTATTTCACCTTCACGAAGGTTAAAGAGCGAGATGCAGCCAGCCGGTTGTAAGGATTTAAATTGAAAGTGAACGACCTAACGCGAATGTATTGGTCACTATCGATGAAAGGACTATGTATTAAAGAATGCATAATTTAAATATTACAATAAAAAAAAAAACAGGATAATTTGTCATATTTCTTTATATTTAATAATATTTAATATTTCAGTTTCATATAATGGATTTCACATTTATGCCAAATTATTCTTTCTAGCTTATGAAATTATTTAGTCACGGAATTAATTACCTGTCAAGTCATTTTGTGTACAATAGTCAATTACTTCAAAAATAAAGCATAAAATATAGGATTTTAACTTCTATTAAATATACTTATTTGCCAAAAAAATAAGCAATGAATATAGATATCTAACATATTGCACGCTGTTTTAAAAATTATTATTTTTATTTTTTATGTTTATTGGTAATTACTAATTAATTTGTAATTATAAATTGTAATTATTTTCATAAATGTTCTTCACACATTGTAAAATCGGATGTTTGCCCAAACCTGATAGGGAAGAGTTAAATAAATGTTCTTTGTATTAGGATGAATTCACGTTAAATAATGCAATGTTTTAAAATATTTTCAGTAACTCAGCACTATTTTTGAATATTTGTAAATAAAGTCGTATTGATCTGAAATATCGTTACGCAATGTCGCGTAATTTTAACAATACACAATTATCTAACGACGAAATTCCCCTTAAGATGAAATACCTAGCTTTCTCATTATGCAGATACGATACTGATAGCACTTTTCTAGTCTAGATAGATATCAATCTTCTATCTACAACCTAGAATACATAAAAAATGTGATTTTACGTTGAATCAATAAATTTTAATATTACATCATCATTTATCGTTAGTAAGTTAGGATTCAACTTCAACATGAAGAAGTGAATATGTTTTAAAAATACATTTAACCATTGCCGCAATTATTTTTCTCTTTATACTTCACTCGACGTGCAAAGGAAAAATTATAATAGTTAGGCAGTAGTTCTCATATTTATACAATACTTACGAAATGTTCAATTCCAAATTCTTCGAGTACTATCAGAAAATGCAAGAAAAGTTAAAAAAGAACGGTATCCAGAAACGAAGTTCAACTTAATTAAACGGGAGATTTGGTGCGAGACAGCAAAAGAATTCGAATTGTATCGAATATTTTCTTGCGAACTATAAATGGAAACAGCAACAGAACGGAGCAATATGTTTGGTTTAAAAATATGTATTCGCTTGTTTCTTCGATTTCTGAAGAGACAAAGTATTGTTTAGTCTAAAAGGAGAATCAGTTACGATAGTAAGATTGAAAACTTTTTTTCAGACTTTTACAATTAGTTGCAACAATTTTGGAATCACGTTCGCTTTTCCTCTTTACTTCTATTCCTTGTCGTTCCTGTTTTATGTATTTTAATACAAATGTATATTTGCATTGCATCACAATAATATCAAAAATACATTGAGTTCCATAACATGTACCTTCAAACAATCTTAGGAAATATTATTATATATAGTAATAAATAATAGTGATAAAATAATTTAAAACAGTGATACTCATAACATTATGTAGAATATTTGCACATTACCGAAAATCAATGAAGAGAAATGAGATCCGCTATCATATATTGAGAAAACAGTGGCAAATATCGTCGATATTCGTGGTAATATCTGAGAAGTTATTCAAGAGTATATAAAAAGTTATTCAGCTCGATAAATTTATTTCAAAACACGTTACAACATTAATTTATTAAATCACACAATTTTATAGAAGAAAGAGTGAGTCGAGATAACCTTAAAATCTTTATATCCAACACCACCAATCACACAAAAATTCAATTCTGTCATTCTGTTTCCTGTATGGAACCAAACAAGCTTCAGATGAACAATTTTGTACTCATTGTCTGGAAAATAATCAAATGTACACGAACATATGAACCAAATATAGTATATATCATACGAATAAAGTATTTACTTGAGAAAACTACACTTCTAAGTCGCAACTGATCATTGATACTATTACTTAGGTCGGTCTACATAACACCTCGTATCGTTCTACTCATTCGCCCGCGATTTAGATTCTGTTTACGGCCTTACGGGAGACAGGATGCGTAATCGAGAAAAACGCATATACACTGCCTACTTTCTGGCATAAGAGACGAAAGAGAGAGTCAGTGAAAGACAGGGAGAAAGAGATAACTGCATAATTGTATGAACGAGTCAGCCGTACGGCGTACGTGACCGACTGCACTTCGTGGTTTGCTATTCTCGGTTCTCTGTTTAACGCACGAGCTACCTGAAAGATCACTGCAATTTCGGGATCCTGACCTTCTCTGCCTACCGTCGCTTCCTCCCTCTCTCTTTTAGCCGCTTACAAAATTAAACCGATGCTTCAGGGGACGTAAAAGATTTATTTTTTCACTGATATGTTACATAGAATGAACGCGCGACCCCCCCCCCCCCCCCGTTACCGATATCGTTCATCAGACTTTTATAGCAAATCAGAAAACGTGGCACGGCTTGCATCTCAGTGATTAATTCGATTGTTAGGGCTATCGTGCAAAACAACAGATCATTTCTTCTGGCCAGTGTTACTAATATTTCCGCATTTGCATTGTTTTCACGATATTCAAGAAACTACTTTTTCATTGTTTTGTATAATTCTCGTTCTTCGTAATGATATACATACATAGATTGGAACTTAGTCTGATAGTTGCTTAGAATTAATAACATTTTCAATCTACTGTTATCTAACAATTTAAATATGTAAATATTGTAACAAATTTAATTTCTTAAATCCTATTTCTTACATGTATAAGTAATATTGTACAATTTTTATGATAATAAATAAAATATATAACTGTTTAACAAAAACCATAAATTATAACAATTATGTAGAAGATTACAATATTGGAATAAAACACAAGCAGTTTGTATAAACATATTAAACTACCAAAATGTTCAATTGTTGAAAATATATGTATGTGATTGTGTATTGTATTCAGGAAAAAGAAAACCGTTTTATTGCCAAAGTTTATTTCAAATTATAATAGTTATTCAATTATGCGTTCAATGAATTAATATTTTACGCATAATCAAACATTAAACAAATTTATCATATTAAATGAATAAAAGAAAAATTTTCCTTACAATAACATTTTCAATGCTTCTGAAATTGATTTAGAAATAAAAAGGAATACTCTATCAAAATTATAGAAATGTAGTGAACTTAAATGTATATAGACTTACAACAATGTGTTTGTATATCTATAAGACTATTAATAGGCATTAGTATATCAATTAATGGAGTATTAATACATATCTTATTAATTATTAATACATATTTTGAAATGCTTACTTATGATTCAAATAGTATAAACATAAACTTTGACAAAGTAAGAATATTCAACACAAGACATAAATTAAAGATTGAAATAAATATAAGGTTAATGTATACTTTTGTCGTATGTAACGATAACAGAACTATATGATATATAAACTATATAAAATGTGGGACTATTTTTATTCTTACCTTTGTTCTTCCATTAATCGTGTAGTTTCCCATTTTCCCATTGTTGCACATTTTATTTGCCCTCATAATGACAGCATCAACTTGAGATATGAGCATTCCAATGTTTTGACATTGTTTTTCTTTTCCATCAAGCCACGTTATTTGATCACCACGAATTGTCTTTAAGTCATTTGCACCTGCTTTATTAGAAACCAATTGTCCATCCTTAAATAACCCAGCACTGTACATATTTAAAACTTCGTTTAACACTGCAAGACCTTTTTCGGTTCCTAGAAAATTGTCTACCACACACATACCATATTCATCCATGTCTCTAATCACATTTCTGCTTATATCATCTATTAATTCTTCAAGATTATTTTTATTTTTATGGAGGAAAGGTGGTAAAAGTTCTTCTTCACGAGTTAAATGAACCTCTGGAAAGTTCTTCATACCGTTATGATGTTGTGTAGGCATATCTAATTCATGGTCCTGTAGGTTATCTAGGATTCTTGAACCTTCTAGAGCAGGATTTAACAATTCTGTTCTGGCACCTAATATCGTGTCTTCAGAACTTCCTTCATATGTTATGGGAGAAGTCCATCCATCCACTCTGTTAGTACAAGTACCTTTTGTCTTAGTGTTATTGGACTTCCTCTTGGAATTTCGACTATCCTTATGATTTGATTGTCCTTTTACCTTTTCTATCTGTTTGTTGGTTCCTGTAAACAACAAAATCATGCAACAATTATTAATTAAAATAAATGAAACAAAGAAGTTGTATTTATTTTACAAAAAATCATACATATTTTATAGTATATAATACAGTATTAGCTAGTAAAAGATTACACAACTCTACAATTCTAACGTGAAATAGTTTTAGAAAAAGGCACGTGGGAACAAGATCAAGTTTCACGTACCGCCAAGATGTTTCCCGTTATTATGCACTTCTGGAGCAGCGTTCGAACCTCGCGTTCTTTCTAACACCGACTTCTCGCTTAGGTTAGAAACCACTGGTGTAGTTAAATTCTGGCAGTTTCTTAAGGAGGATTCCTTTTTAGCGGATTTCAAAGTGGAATTTTGACTAGTAGCCGAAACGATATTTGATACGATCGATTCCACAGAATGAGTCGCACAAAATTCTTTGTGACGTTTCCAATCCCGCCTCTGGTGTTCTTTGGTGCAATAAAATACGGCCTTGCACCGTGAACACCTTAGCAGCTTGTCAGTTCTATTACAGATAACACAGCCTACCGTTGTACCAATTTGAACATCACCGCCGGGTGTCTGCGCACGACTGACTATCGGTCCGGACATGTTTCGTCGTTTATTTAGCGGCCACGAGTGTCGACGACATTTCTCCAACGAGGGAAGTCACACACGCACTCAATCTGCGTATAGTACTAGTGCGCTATCGAGACTCTGCAGTGCTTATACCGCTTATAGTACGTACGAATCGTCGTTGGTTTACATACTACATATATGTATGTTATCGGATCCGCAAAAGAGCTATTGGTGAAACGACGATCGAAACACGGATGCTTTCAATGTTCTTTAGTTCTTGCGTTCTTACTACGTGTGTATGTGGTCCTATATATATACTTATACTCTGCGTTGAGTTTCTTCTTTGAAAATTCATTTAAAAGTTAGATATACGAGTATATATTTACTATTTTGACTATTCATTGTCCTTAAGGGGGCGTTACTTTATATTCATGTTTTTGCGATCAAGAATATAAATTCATTACATTTTGCAATATACAGAAACGATCTTTGAGTTTAATTATGCATCTAGTTTTAAGCCATTCTTATATCATGTTATGAGTAATACATATGTAAATATTTTAACGAACAAAAGTTTGTTATTCAATACAAAAAGGGATTTGTATTAAATGTAAATGAGTAATAAATACGCTGTTGTTCATGTAATTTTAGCTAAGCTCAAATTAGGAAGAAATGAATACATAAAAATTTGATACATAAATGTACATAGTGGGATTATTGTAATATTATATAAACACAATATATAATACATATATACAAAATGTAAGAAAATGTTTTACAAATAACAAATCTCTGTAGATACTTATTTATTATAAAAAAAATCATGTCATGACTGAGTAGTGTTCCTTATATTTTGATTTTTAAAATACATAGTATTAAATGCATGAGATTTTATTTCTTTTACAAAAAAGCAGTTGTTTCCATAGTTACGATATTCCTCTTCTATCATAACATTATATACTATACACACATTACGTGTAACATAGTGAGGTCATTAAAACTTTATTGTTTAGAGACAATCCAATGTTTTGTGAATAGAAAAATTATCCTAAAAAGATGACTACTTTTATACCAAATGTGCATATTAAAGATGGAGAATACACAAAAGCTATTTATTCAATGGTACAATTCACTCACATGTCAGAAATTCTATTACTTCTTTAGTCAGTGTTTAAAGTTTAGAGAACAAAAATTTGTTCCGTTAATTACAAGTATATAATTAATATTTAAATAGCATATATCTATTAAAGTCAAATGATAAATTTTAAAAGCGATTTTTTCTAAATATCGAAGAAGTACAGTACAGAAATTAATTTTTCAGATTAAAGAGCAACGATATTCAGAAACAATAAAAGTTTTGATTATTCTTCTAGATTTTTATCCCATTGTATGTATATGTTGAAATATCAATTTCTTTATCAATATCAGTGTTCTGTGCTAATAACTTATTTTACAGTCTAGGCCTTGTTTGTCTCTCCTTGCTCACTGTTATTTTTATACACAAGATTTCATAGCTTCTGCACAATGTTATGAAAAATTAGTTCAATTATGCCCTAATGAAAGTATATATAAGTTGTATCATGCTCAATCTTTACACCAAGCATGTATGTATCAAGAGGCTTGGACAATATGTTCCAATATCATTAATCAAAGCAATTTGGAATTTAAAGTAAAGAAACTACAGGCAGCAATAAAATATGGGCAAGAAGATGTTGTTGCTGCGAAAAATCTTGTAGATCAATGTCCAATGGATGATGTTGATACAGAAATTAATTTAGGATGTCTTCTATATAAGGTACAAAAAGTACCAAAAGAAAGGAAGTAAAATTTCTGTTTACATAATAATGTATACTACTTTCTTGTTTAGGAGGAACAGTATGAACAAGCTCTAAAAAGATTTGTAAATGCATTGCAAATTGTAGGTTTCAAGCCTCATTTATCGTACAATGTGGCACTTTGTTATTTTAAATTAAAAGAATATGCTGCATCATTAAAACATATCGGTAACATTTATATTGTTATAAATCATTAGATTCATAAGCAAATATTTAAAATATAATATTTTATGTTAACACATATTATGCATGTGATAGCTGATATTATAGAACAAGGAATAAGGGAACATCCAGAATTAGGAGTGGGTATGACAACAGAAGGTATAGAAGTACGCAGTGTTGGAAATACATTAACACTTCATGAAACAGCTTTAACAGAAGCATTTAACTTGAAAGCAGCCATAGAATATCAACTACAAAATTGTAATCATTTCATAGTTTAATTTAATTTTTTAAGTTTAAGTTTCCATAGTGTATTTAATATTTCATGCTCTTTATTTACTGCTTTTAGATGAATCAGCAAAAGAAGCATTAACAGATATGCCTCCTAGATCTGAGGAAGAACTTGATGCTGTCACTTTGCATAATCAGGCTTTAATAAATATGGATACAAAGCCAAGTGAGGGATTTGAGAAACTTCAGTTTTTACTACAACAAAATCCATTTCCACCTGAAACTTTTGCAAACTTATTATTGTTATATTGCAAATACCAATATTATGATCTAGCAGCAGATGTTCTTGCTGAAAATGTACACTTGACTTATAAATATTTAACATCAGTAAGTATGATTTTTATTATTATATTGTTAGATACACTGTAAAATAGATGTTTCAAGAGAAATATTTTAATAATTTAAAAATATACAAAATCAGCATGGAAATTAAATTTACATTCTAGTTTTTATGCTTTTATTCATTAGCATATTTAATTTTTGAATGTTTACACTTTTTAGTATGTTTTCCTGAACTTTCTGAATGCTTTCGTTTATGAGCTTTCACATCATGACTAGAAAAATTATCGTTAGAATTTTTATCACTACAAGAACTCTCATGTTTCTTCCTTTTCTTCTTTTGGTCTTTAGAATATTTCTTCTTTTTCTTTTTAATTATATCTTTTTCATCAGAATCACTATCAAGTGCATCCTGTTTGATTTTTTTTGCTTTCTTTTTCTTTTTTAATTTCTTTTGTTTATGTCTTATGTCTTTTTTACTTATATCACTTTGTATTTGTGTAACGTCTTGTTTTTCTTCAATTTCTGGGATCAATTCATACCTTTTTCCATCAGGACTCATAAAGCAGTCTTTAGATAAATGACCAGCAGTTCCACATTTCATACATGTAGTGTTAAGGATTGCTTCTAAGTGTATAATTCTACGATCATGTTTTTCTATAGGCTTTTTCTTTTGCACATCTCTTTGTAGCTGTATTCCATTTGGATCTAAATCTGTACCATTTCCTTGATTTACATACTTCATAGATAGTCCTATTTTGCCATCATCTCCAATATAAATAACTTTACACCATATACGTTCTCCTTTTTGCAAAACTTCTCTAACATTATCGATATGAGCAGAGCTTACCTAATGAAATTATGAAAAAATATAAAATTACAAAAATACAAACTAATTGTATTGTAGAATATAAATAAGTTAATTGATTGCGAATATATTTTTCTAATACCTGTGATTTGTGTATCAGTCCCTGGAAGGAACAACCTGGAATTCTGATAAAAGCTCCATAATTTTGTACAGATGCAATTTCTCCAATAAATATTTGATTTAATTTGCAAGTAGTCATTTCTGTAAACGTATTTAGGCAAGAAGCAACAACAACAAATAAATATCAGTCAAACTTGATGTAAAGGTTAGGTTTACTCATATTCATAATGCTAAATGCAGGACTGTAGCAAGAAAATGAATTTGAGAATGCAGAGAATGATAAATGAAAATGTTATTAGTATATTCTTGTATTCAATACAAATTTATGAAAATTAAAAATAATATGAAAATTTTTATTACGATTATCATAATATTTGTTTCTCAGTATTTATATGATTTTCTGGATGCATTAATCACACAACAAACTTCACCAGAAGAAGCATATCGCAAATTTGACGATCTCGGTAACAAACATATGGAAATATTGCGGAAAGCAACAAAAAGAGTTCAGGAAGCACGATTAAATCATGACGATAGCGCTGTTAAAAAAGCTGTTAATGATTACGAGGAAGCTTTGGAAAGATATGTTCCAGTTTTAATGGCACAGGCTAAAATTTACTGGGAACTTGGAAATTATACGCAAGTCGAAAAAATTTTTAGAAAAAGCGTCGAATTTTGCAATGAACATGATATATGGAAATTAAATGTAGCTCACACCCTTTTTATGCAAGAAAATAAGTTTAAAGAAGCAACGGGATTTTATGAACCAATTGTTAGAAAAAGATATGATAATGTTAGTTGTTTCAAACTTAGCTTTTTATAGTGCGATCTATACATATATGTATGTTAATATGGAAATTATTAAATATTATAAAACTTTTAGATTTTAGATGTGAGCGCTATAGTACTCGCTAATTTATGTGTAAGTTATATCATGACATCCCAAAATGCGGAAGCTGAAGGATTAATGAAAAAGATAGAAAAAGAAGAGCAAGTTGTTTCACGAGAGGATCAAGATAAAAAATTATTTCATTTATGTATTGTGAATTTGGTAATCGGAACTTTATATTGTTCAAAAGGAAATTACGAATTTGGTATATCTAGGGTAATGAAAAGTTTGGAACCTTACAATAAAAAGTTAGGAACAGATACTTGGTTTTACGCGAAGAGGTGTTTTCTGTCCCTTTTAGAACAGTTGGCTAAACAATTAGTAGTTTTAAAAGACACTACACTCCAGGAGTGTATACAATTTTTAGAACACTGTGAAGGTATGTATTTTCCATTTTTATATATTTAACAATATTTTCGTACAATTGTTAAAATATTATTACTTGTATTTCTAGTTTACGGAAGGGATGTGGTAACAGTAGTAGAAGAGCCTTTTGATATGCAAGATATGTTTTCTATTACTCCAAATGGAAAGCAAACGGTTGTTTATGAAGCGCGATATTTGAAAGCCCTATTTTTAAAATTGCAGATGTCTTAAATATATAAATATATATATATATAAATATATTGCAGATGTCTAATTGTATAATATGTACAAAACTTATAAAATATTATTGAAGTATTATATCGAAATGTATATAGAAATATATTATTTACAAATTACGACATCTAAATGTGTACTACTCATTATTTAGAAAAAACTTTTAATTGTTATATATTCGCTTTTAATTTATGAAAGAGAAATCTTGAAAATACATTGAGAATTTAAAAATGATTTTTCGTGTTTTCATTTTCAAGTTACATACTTGATGATTTAGTGCGTACGTCAGTCTAGTGAAAATGGTGGTCGACATGGAATTACAGGAAGCTAAGGATTACGTTCTTCAGCTTATGAAAGACAAAGATAAAATTGAATCGGATTTGAAGGCTTTAAAAGAAATCTTAGATATTGTATGTACATATATTGATATATTTTAAATTTGCATAGAATATCTGTTTAATGACGTTATTGAAAATGAACATAATATAGTTTATAATAGAATGATCTGTCAAATTTTCGAGGAAATGACCGAATGTTTATACATATGTATGAATTGTAGAATCACGTTGGCATGGATGATCCTCTGGTGGACTGCGAGGGATATCCACGAAATGACATTGATGTTTACCAAGTGAGACATGTGAGACATAAGATAATATGTGCGTCTAATTATTACGCAATTTTCTCGAATGAGATTCTACTAACTTGGACTTATTAGTACATTATTAAGTGATTAGGTCTCAGAAATGATCATAAAACATTGATGAAGAAAATAGAAGAAGGTTTGCATGAACTGCATGCCCTAGCAGGAGATCAAACAGAAAATTCTCTTGCAACTACAACTATTGTTCAAGATAATGCACAATTGGATCCTTTCTTGAAAGTGAATTTAGTATCCCCAGGTTCTCCAGCAGAAATAGCGGTAAAAAATTTATTTTAGATTTCCATAATGTTTCTAAACTCACGGAACTGTGATTTACAAATGTTAAATTATATAGGGAATCCAAGTTGATGATCTCATCTTAGAATTTGGTTCCATCGATTGTCGGAATTTTAAATCGTTAAAAGATATTGGAACTTTGGTACAAAATAGCAGATATAAGACAGTAAATATAAAAATCAAACGTGGATCTAATATTGTAGCCCTGACTTTAATTCCACGTCCTTGGATTGGTAATGGTCTTTTGGGTTGCAATGTAATACCTATAGAGTCAGTTGAAAGATAAAGCTTTGTGAGAGAAATTTTTATTTATATGTTTGCTTTGTGCATATATTAGTCAATAAAAGAATATTTATAAATTATTGCGTTTATAATTATTGTATTCATAGTATATTTTTTCTATGCAATGACCTTGGAGTTGACATTAAATAAATGTTAGAGGTATAATCCTAAGATGTTGGATAGTTAGAGACCTTGAAACTCAGTACATTTAATCTATCAATATGAATTTTCACTTTAGTATTTAAAGTGAGTTGCTATAAAGTCAAGCAGATTCGAAGAAGCATCAGTAAATATTGAAAAGCAGTAGCATGATGCATTTCTCATTGATTGTAAGTTATAATTTGTATTATTACTGTATATTAACTTACTTATTAACATTTCTTCTGTATAGGTAACGTTCAGCTTAATTCTTTGTCGATATCAAGTGCTAAATCAAACTAATACTTCTGAGTATTCTGATCAATGTCTATGCTTGCTTGTTTATACTTTATATCCATTCTATAATTCTGAAACATTGCTTGAAGTGTAGAGGGGAGACAAAAGTGTAGATATTTCTACCAATGTAGTAACTATAACTCCACGTGAACAAGAACAATCAGTAATACTCATTGATGATGTTCAACATAGTGGTACAGACATAAAAACACAAGATAATTTATCTTATTTTTTAAATGAAACAAAAGCTATAAACAAAGAACAATTACTAGTAAACAGACCACAGTTTTATAATTATGTAGGTATTAATCATTACTTCTTAAAACCTACTACAATATTGAAATACATATCTTATGAGCAATAATATGAAAGCTATTCATATGATTATGATATGATGGTTCATATGATGCTCATAAGATATACATTTCAATATTACAGAGAAACAGATACAAAGATACAAGTCTTCAAAACAAATAATAAGATATTGTTCGGATTTCAACTGAATTTTATGATTTGGGAGGATATATGTATTAATGAATCAAAGCGATTTTAGATATTAGTATTTATATATCTTATATTGTTAATAATAGAAAATAATTTTACTTGCAGAAAATTATATTAGTGTTAATATTAGAAGGTTTGATTAAACATGAAGTGATTTATAGGTAAAGTCAAAATATTTTTATTTCCAATCTCTGACTTCAAGATAGTGCTGAATTTTTATTTGGTTTAATGTTCCATACTTCACTTTTGAATTTTATATCAAGATGTAGTTAAAATATGTATAGTTATTTACGAATCACTGTATGAAATTTTAGACTATTTTATGCTTTACTAACTTTTCATAAATGTTTTTGAAATTACACTCTTTTCAGCATTATATCGCAGACGAGGTGCAAAATAGACGTGACATGCAATCGATACAATGCTTTTTCATGACCCACGACTTGTTTTGAGAGTTACCTGACCCCCTTACTATTTTTATGTCACATGCGATGTTGTCCATTTAATATAGTATTAGATAATTCCTATATTCACCGTAGCAAATCGCAGAGGGGTTAAAAAAGGAATCAAGGTCGGTATTTCAGAACGTGAGACACCAAGTGCCTTGTTGTATGTAAGTATGTAAGTACATACTTATATAATACATGTATACATAGATTGTACAACACGAAAATGGGAAGTCCACCGTGGCGACACAGCGGTAAGGGAGGTAAGTATGTACTTACATACGGCCCTATATCACTCATCGTTACGCGTTACTGCCTTGTTTTGTTTGTATATGCGATACTTTTGGCCAATACGCATGTTTAACTTTAAGATTGTATTGAGTTTGTCAAAAACAGCCAATCAGATTCGCATTCTTTTCAGAGGACTTCTTTCCATCTGCATCTATATAAGTATTATCAGAGAGGAAATCCTCCCTTGTTCAGCAGGATCAACCTCGCCGTTCTCCATGCCCGGGGGTATACTCCTTCTCTCAGGCATCTGGTGAACAGGCTTTGTAGGCGGGGAGCCAGGACTCCGTCCCGTCCAGGTGTTACGTCGCCGCGGGATGCCATCCTTTTTATTGCTGCGAAGAGCTCCTCTTGGGTGACTCGTAGCTCTTCCATGGTCTCGCTGAGGTGGGAGGATGGTGTCCGCCTCGTGTTGCCGTTGTCCTTGATGTCCTGCTGCCGTGGGAACAAAGTTCCGATGACATTGGCGAGCAACCCTGGTTCCATGTTTACGGTCAGTGGGGGGGGGGGGGGGCTGGTGGTCTCAACTTCTTCGTGACCAGTCGGTAGGGCCGCCCCCACGGGTCGGATTCGACCGACTCGACCAGTTCCATCCAGGACCGGGCTTTCGCGTTCTGGATCTCCTGCTCGAAAGCGCGTCTCTTTTCCCTGTAGCCCTCGTAGCAGCAGGAGATCTCCTCTTCGTCGCGTCTCCGCCTGCGCCTAGCCCTTTGGAGTCTTCTTCGGGCCTGAGCGCATTCTCTTCGGAGTTCCGCGATCTCTTCTGTGCACCAGTAGGCGCAGCGGTTGCGTGCTCCGCCGCCGGGTATGGAGCGCGGCATCGAGGCGTCGCAAGCTGCGCTCATGTCCTTCTGCAGGCTTCCGCTTCCTCGTCGATGCCGCCTTCTTGCGTTGCCCGCGTATCCCAGCTCCACGCGGATGCGGTGACCGAACCTTAACCTAGCCCTAGCGTGGCAGTAAATAAAATGCTGTGCTTTCAGGTTTGAACCAAATTTCTCTTACAAATATTATATTAAAATACATATTTAACCTAATTAGCTCATTTGTTATAGAAAAACTGTCTAAAAGTAAAAATAGGCAATTTATTTCATTATAACTAACGAAATAATTTTATCGAATTACATCATCTAAAAATTTTTGTATGTATCTTCTATGTTTATTCTTTGTTCGATTGAATATAAAATTTCTTCGCTCGAGATGTACTTTTTTAAAAGATCCTTCAAATCACTTGGATTGTCCAGATTATTCGCATTCATCGTATATCTCTTTATTTTATTAATCGCCCTCATGATACAGCTTTCAAATTCTACACTCTTCTCCTTCAACTTTTGATAAGCGCAGTGTAATTCGCTTGTTTTGTGTTTGAGACCGGAATTGATTTTTCTTAAGGCACATAGTTCATTTTTCAAAGCCGCTTTCTCAGATTCTAACCGATCCAATTTCGAATTCGCTGTATCCAGCCGAACCCGTAAAGACTTTTTTTCGTCCCTCAATGTCATCAATTCCGTTTTCAATGCTTGAATTTCTTCAGTCGCGATTCGCAGCTCTTCCTTCCTTTTCTCGTCTTTCGTGAAATTAACAACAAAGCTGCATCTTAGAGAATTTATCTCCATTTTTAGGGCAATGTTCTGCACTTTTAGTTTGTTCGCAATTTCCATTAATTTCTCGATTTGCGTTCCGGCTTGTTCCGTTGTCGACCTGTCGTAAGGGCATATACTTGACTGACCGATACGTGTTACGGCACTTACATTATTCATATCATGACTCAAGTAACTATTGATCTCTTTGTAATAAAGATTCACGATTTCTAGCTTGTTCGAGATAGGTTTAAACACGATTCCATTCGTTTCGTTCTCTACTAATTCAGTCTTCTGCTTTTGAAGCTCATCCTTCGTGCAAGCCAATTGCATTTTAACTTCAAAGTTCTGACTCCTCAAGTTTAATACCTCGAATCGTAACGATTCGTTTTCTACAATCACTTTCTTTAGCTCTTCTTTTGCTTCCATTAATTTTATTTTGTCATTCAAGCGTTTACCAGATTTGCTATTGACAGCTTTTCTCGTTGCACGCTCCACGATTTGTTCATTTTGTTGGTTAAAAATCGACTCGCTATACGTCACTGTTTCTTCTTTTTCTATATTGGAGATTTTGGATCGTAAACTGGTCATATACTCCTGTTCCAACAATTGTTTTTCTTTTTTCAATGTGGCGTTCATCACCTCTAAAATTTGTAATTGGTTCTCCAATATCTTGCATTCGCTGTGAATTTCATTCAGTCTCAAGTTCAGTTCCTCGGTTGCTTTCTTCAACGTTTCGTTGTTTTGTCTTACCTCATCGAGAGTAATTTGTAGAGTCATGTTTTCCGATCTTATTTTACTATAATCCGCTTTTAATTTGTTTAATTCGACAATAGAATGTTGTTCATTCACCGTTTTAACTTTGTTCAATAGATTGTTTAGTGTGACATTGTTCTTATCTAGTTCGTTAATACGTGTTGCGAGTTGATTCTTTTCTAACAGAAGGGTTTGTACGCGATCTTCGAAGCTAATTTTCTTTAAAGTCAGTTCGTTTAAATCATCGCGCAGTTTCGAGTTTTCAAATTCTAGTCGTTTTATTTTGTCCCCGATCCTGCTCGATTCTGTTTGCGTAACTTTTAATTTGTTACTTAAATGTTCGTTGCTCGTTCTAAAGTTTCTGATTTCTTCGAGTAGACTGTCGCGTTCATATTTATACTTATCAATCTTGTCCTCAAGCATGGTACATTTGGTGCGAACGTGATTTACGGATTTTTCTAGTAGCTCCTTTTCGATCTTTATATTCGTCAAATTCGCGTTTAATTGTTCCTTTTCTTTCTCGAGATTCGCCCTTTTGATGTCTAATTCGTTGTAATTGGATTTTAAGTTGGTGAACTCTTTTAATCGTTCATCGGCGGTAGCTTTTTCTGCGCCGAGTTGATACACGAGCACCTCTTTTTTCGACTCTAAATGAAAAATGTTCGTTTCCAGTCTTGTTTTAGCATCGGAAAAATGGTGCAATTTAATTTTCAGATCGGCAATTTCGCGATTCGCATTATCGAAATTCTCATTCGAAATTGCTAAGTCCACCTTCAGTTGTTGTAATTCAGCGTTCATTCTCTCCATCGCTTCTTCCAAACGCTTTGCATTTTCATTTTCTTTTAATTTTTTATTTTCCTTCAAAGTAATCTGAAGGTTTCGTGTCAAGTCTGTGATCTTGGCGTTTAATGCTTTCTCCATCGTGTTTCTTTCGATAAGAACGCTCCTTGCTTCCTCGCTTTTCTTTTGTATGGCGTCACGAATTTTTCCCATTTCCTTTAACAATCTTTCCTTATCGCTCTGAAGATTTTGTAATTTTGTTCTCGTTAAGTTCGTTTCACGTTCCACCTTTTGTAGTTGTTCCAGCTCCTTTTTCGAATCCTCCTGATCACGCTGGAATTCCAACGCTTTCTCCTCCATCATCTTCATTCTCAACTTCGAAAATTTGTTCTCTTCCATTAGCATGACGATCTTTTTTTGTGTATGCTCCAATTTTTTTCTTTCTTGTTCCAACAAATTTTCAGTACCGAACAATTCCTGGTCAAGAACGTTTATATGGGCGTCTTTCTCATTCAGTTTCGACTTTAATCGAATGATCAAGCCCTCCAACTGATCGATTCTCTTGAATGTACTTAGACGATCGCTGGATACGACGATCACTTCTAACTGCTTAATCTCGTGACACACTCTACCGACGAAATTTTCCAATTCTTCAAGGTCTTTCGATTCGTTTGAATTTCCTGCCGCACGACGATTCAATCCATTCATGGTCGACCGTGTCTTCTCGATGATCGTCTCGAGTTCTTCTATTTTAATTAAGTATTCTAGACCATCGCTGCTGCCAATTCTATAATGATTTTTTATATGATTATTCTTTAACTTATCAATTTCGACGTCGATTTCCTTTAAAGTCGAATTCAATGTTGCAAGTTGTTTCAAATACTCGTTAGATTTCATTACTTTGCCTAGAGATAATGGATTAAGTTGGTTGCTAAATTTTGCAAATTCGATGTGCAGTTGCTTTAAATTAACGCTCAATTCGATGATTTTCTGTATATATTTTAAGCAATCCGGATCGCCACCAGCAAGCAGTGCCTCATGGTCGTTTTTTAGCTTGTTTCTTAAATCTTTTGCCAGTCGTTCGATATTATTAAGATTACTCTGACTATTCAAGTCAATGTTCCAAGAATTATTGCCGCCATTAACTTTGAATCTATTTAATTCTGTCTTCAAACGTTTCGTTAGATTATCCAGCTCAATAATTCTTCTCCGATAATCCGTAAGATTACCATTTCTGTATCTTATTACGGCTTTCAGTTTATCGATCTCGACGTACAAATTATCGTTTTTCATTTGCGACTTGTACAAGCGATCGTTTACATTCACTAGTTCCTCGGATAGATTCGCTATTGTCTCAGCGACTTTGTTAACTATATCGGTGAATATAATTTCCATAGTGTAGTCGACCATCATGAAGTGCTTCAGCTTGTATTTTAAGTGTTCGACTTCCGAACTGTGTTCGTGACCCTCTTCCACCTCGTTCAACCGACTTCTCAGATATTGAATCTCTTTGTTTAAACGTTCTCTCTCGACTAAGTACTTCTGTTTAACTTCCACGAGCTTGTCATCGGATTTCCAAACGGTTTCCCGCGTAACGTAGTCTCCATTTAACAGAGCAGATTTAATATCAGCGATTTCTTTCTTCAAATCTTTATTCACCGTCTCTAGCCGTTTAATTTCTGCTCTTTGATGTTCGATCAATCGGACAGCGTGCAAAGTGTCATCCGTGTCTCTTGCAGCGACTCGTAAAGCTAGCTTTAACCGCCAAATGTTGGATCGTAATTTCATACGGTCGTCCCGCCAGTTTCTCATCTGCTTCATTATACTATTCATTTTACATAATGTGGTAGCTGCGACTTGTGCTATTCTCGTTTTCTCTTTGAACGCATTATCGTTATTTACTTTGATCGATAGACAATTGTTAAGATATGCGTCCATCATTGTTAGATACTCGTCTGCCTACCATGTAAATGAAACCGAAATATTCGCTTCAATGTTCGAGTCGGTATGTTGATCGCGATCCAGTTACTTCAGATTTATATTCGCTGGCCGAGTTTTGCTCGGTTGAATTGACAGTGCTGAAAGTGATGTAAAAATACCTCTATGTAGATTTTGTTTACATAGTCAAGTAGAAGAATTAACGGAATATTGATTAATGAAAAATTTGCAAATGATCCTTTGTAAGATAGATTGAAAAACAAGAATAGAATCTGCTACGTTTCTACTCAAAAGATTTTGATTTTGTATCGATAGATAGTTTTATTTCAGCCTAGTGGCCTTGAATTAGGATTGAATAGGATTTGGTTTACAAATTTTATAAACTATAATTATTATCAACATCTACTTCTGTCCTTACTTCTTGTCTCTTTTGCTTTCTGCAATAGCTTTTATTCTTGTTTAATAGCAATATTTATACAATAGATGAAAATAAATTATATTTTCCCATACGAGAACAAAGTTATTCGATTATTCGAATAGCGTATACCATAATGAGTTTAGATAATCACGGTCTCGCCATATACATATAACTATAAGTTAATTTGTATACCGAATCTGTATTTGATACTTTCCTACTTTGATATTTGATAACTGTAATTTTTATTATTGACTCACTTATTTTCATAATTCAAGTACATATCTAAACTTGTAGACCTAAATAATGTACAATATACATGCATGTATATTACAGCGTAAGTTTTGTAAATAAATAAATAAATGACTTACCATATTTTAAATACAAACTGTTTAAGGAGGCATTAAACACAGTTCTCAGATTTTCTGCATCTGTATACGTACATAAAATTTTTATTTTTTATAGCATTTCACATTTTTACGGGATTTTTGTCTAAAAATTTGTGGTTACTTTATGTGGATATTTTTAATCGTGTCATAGAAATAGTTGCCGTCACATATCGTTTTTTGTTTAGTGGAAATTAATATTTTGACTGACATATTCTTTTTTTTAATATCGATTACAGAGCTATTTCTTGTAGAATTATACTAATCGTATATTTCTTTTTTAAAGGCGAACTTGAACTTATAAAACGATTAGAACGATGAGAAATAGACTATGTAATTTGTCGATAATAAATATAACTATGCCTTAGTATTATTGTCAATACAAATATGTTCATGAAATTGAAAACAGAAGGATTTGTTGATACATATACCTAAAAGACAGCAGGGATTTAAAAGAATAAATATATTTCGAATATTTATATTTTTTATAATATTTTGCATTAATTTCGACATTTTATATACACAAGTAGGTTAAATGTAATTATGAACATGGTTTCATTGCATTTTCTAACATCTACAAAATTTTCTGTATCAACATAGCAACTACATCGTCATCGTGCATAATGCAAGGTGTGTCCGAAGATTAGTGTTTCTGTAATATCTGTCTATGCCGTTATGCAAAGCAGCGAATCATACAAATTAATAGAATATTACAACCAATTTGATGGGATACATTAAAAATATTCATAAACGTTTTCTTTTTTGCTGAATATTTTGTACATTGCATGATATATACATATATATGCAGTGTACTATGCATGTACATCGATTATTAAATTTCAGAAATGAAGTATACAGAGTACTAATGGTTTTATTTATTTATTTAGTGTAAAAAATTTAATTTGTAATTATATATTATATCAAAATCTATAAACTGACATTTTTTGAAAATCATTACATCTTATACATATAGTTCTTCTTACTTCTAGTACACATAAAGCAGAATAGCGTCATAATGCTGTTTTATAATAATAATAATAATAATAATAATCATCATCATCATCATCATCATCATCATCATCATTAATATATTTATTTATTCAGAGAGAAGGACTTGGTTTATATATATATATCTAACTTCCAGCTCAATCCCATACAACTCTTTGGTCTCTTTTTCCAGAGAAAAGACCTCTTTTTCTTTTTGCGACTAGTCGCGTGACTGCGTTATCGTACATGGCACGATTTTCATTCATGTTGCTGCGATTACGGATCGCTTGCTACTGCAAGGTTAAGGCATGATTTATCGCGACAAATCAGTCGTGTGCGGCTGCAAAGTATATAGAATATATATATGTATATGTGCCATACACACGTGCAACAGTCGCGCGCAACCGGATGTCACTTTGCTGCTAGAATGTGAGGAGTCTCAGTGACGACGTTTTAATATATATTACCATTAACTTATAACGTTATATAATACTGTATAGTAATAGTATATATGTAATAGTAATATTATTATATGATAATATGTAATACCAATATAAATATTTAATATTATAGTGATGAAAAATTTTCTATCATAATATTACACATATGTTTAGCTATTAATATTATATATATTACTTTTATGCATAGAATTGTGCATAGAATTCTATTCTGAGTTTAACAAAGAGTGAGCCCGTGGACCGTGGATTCGCTATATCGAACCTAAGGTCATTGCCATTAGCGTCTAGTTACCGCGGTCACTGGTCGATCTTATTTCATCTGTATCCGTGATAATAAACGATGTCTTGATTGTGCAACAACAATGAACAACCCAGGCGAAGATTCTTTACACGCCCATAACCCAAGCCCCAACAACTCAAACCCGACATATATATATACACATACTAATAGTTTTTCAACATAAATAGGTTAATAACTTTTTATAAGGAATTCCATGACAAATTGATTAATGTGGTTTAAAAGAAGATATGGTTCTATTAATAAGAATAAAGTTGGTTTTTATTCGATTCTTGAACAATTCTCGCAACACATTCACGAAGATTCAAAGTGACACGAAATCTAGTCAACGAGACACGATCAAAGATGATTGGCTAGTTTTGAGAGAAAGATTTAATTTTCTATCATATGGGTAACAACATTCAAATGGTGCACAACTGTGCAGTGATTTGGACAAACAGTATGTATTTGCAAATTTTCTGATTTTGCTTTTCCTTGTCTCAATAGCAAATACTGAGTCATAAATCTCACACTGTACAGTGAGGCCGTTGCATGTCAAACATAGTGTAAAAATACATTTGCAAAAGTATTCCCATAATTAAAAATTTTATACGGATGGGTAATTGAGCATTTGGATCATGATGTAGAGTGGTCTTCTTTTATATTTATTACTTTTCAACGTTGCCACACGGTTTTGTTTCAATTTAATTAATATGCGATGAGTTTAAGTGTGCTAGGTGTATATTTAAATTGCGGTAAATTTCATTTTGATATCTCTGATAATTTTAGAACTGTGCCTTATTGAATATACGCCTCGTTTATATATTTCTGAATAATCTATTTCTAGATTGTCAGATACGTGGGCGTCGAACGCGATTAGTCGCAAGTGGAAAAGAGGCTTCAGAGCATCCCTCAAATCTGCACTCATCCACGCTCCGATACCAAAACGCACATATCTCCTATTATATCAAATACTACGAATTAAAGAGATATCTTTATTTTTCTTAACTTATACATATTATCCTGCAAGTATTTAACCTACATGCATACCATCACGTATCTATCTCTGGCGTATAATTCGTTCGATACCTATATTTTTACGCTCTTTCTCTAAAACTTTTAACCACCTTATCACCGCTTTGCATATGTTACCTTCCATTATATCTTCCTGTCTTAGTACGAATTAGCATCTTAGTAAGAATTCGGAAATTATTATACACATAATTTAAACGCTCACACAATTCTTGCTAGAATCTATTCTGATGTAATAATCCATTAAATGTTTTGAAATCATATCACTATCAATAATCAGTAGTTGAATTCTCTGTGTTTATTGGAATTAATATCTATAAATTGTTTAACTTTAAAAAGGGAATTGTTCGTTTCGTTCTGTGGCCAAATTTTTATCCGCAAGTTTCGTAATAAGTATGTAAAAGTTAATATCGAGGTTTAGTAACAAAATTTTAGTGGTGTCCTTCCGCACGGGGTACGCGTAATTTATTTACGAACATAGTGGAACTCTATGGCCGGGATATCATCGAAAGTTGCGATTCGTTTGGAAGTTTTCGCCGAATCGGAAAGTAAGTAATTGTGTGGTCCAATGATTCCCTTTAATAAAACAACTTTCTTGGAAATCTACAAAGAAAGTTTCGTTACTTTTAATTATATCGACATTTCGATCGTTTGTATAGCGTACGACAGAAGGAGTGAAGACGAGTGAGAGAGGGAGGGAAGGTGGGAGAAAGAGAGAGAGAGAGAGAGAGAGAGAGAGAGAGAGAGAGAAAGGAGTTTCAGTTTCCGTGTTTTAAAAGACGAGCTTCATCGACGAACTGCATACAAACGCGGTATATTTTAATAATGCGGTTGTAATTAGATATCGTGGAAACGTGTGCCGCATTAATATTATGGTTACCACAGAATTCGCAGGGATTCCTAAAGCAGTATGTACAAATTGGTTACGTGAACAAGCACGAATTAACTAAAAAGAAATTTCATTGTGTTTGAATAACTTGGGCAATTTCGCGTCTACCGCAAGTAAAAGTGCAACTTGCTTTGGGGAACAAATATATGGAAATTGTGTGTTAAATTCGTGGCGAAGTGATCGGTGAAGTTGTCACGGTGATCTCGGAATATAGGATAATTATATTTTATATACCAGTTTGCATACCATAGCCATCAAAACTACAATTAAGCAGTAACAGCATACCTGTGTGACGGCATCCAGCGATAACCCATCCACAGGAACCAAACCCTTCATATAAAAATCCTCACAAGTCAGCACTCGACATTCCATTCCTATTCTGTTCTGTTAATGTGACATTCTGTATCGTTACTCTGTCAGTTTTATAATAAATTTTGAAGTAACTATCATAATTGGAGACAGACGACGACGAAACCGACGGACCAAACACTTCACAAAGGCAACGAATTAGTCACGTTGCGACTAGACAAGGAAACAACTACAACGAAGATCAAGGCCTCGAAGCAGATAAGGCCATAGGAACTGTCGAGACACTACGGGGTCGAGATAACGTAGGCGTTGAAGATTTCATCTTATCGGTCCGCAAAGCAAGAGCTAGGTGCAAGGCAAGTGACAAAGAGCTATTATTAGATCTCATACTGATCGAAAGGATTACCGACAACGCAAAACGAAACATACGATATCTAAAAATTAACTCGTTCGAAGATTTATATTCATGCTTAAGACAACACGTATTAACACCAACAACTATTAGCAATTGTAGGGACAAATTAAAGAATTTAAAACAAGGGGCAAGAGAAAGTGTACAATCTTTCAACTCCAAATTCCGACAACAGCTCAACGAATTAAATTACGCAGTTCAAAATGAAAACCGCACACCGATTGAACGACGCGTAGCTATAGATATTGAAGAACGCGAAGCACTTAACACGTTCGTCGCCACGTCGCACATATCTATGCGACGGGTGTACTTCCGTGGGGACCCCGTCGCTAAAGTATGGTGACGCTCTTCTTGTTTGAGTTAATTAAATATACAATATTATATATAGGATAAACAACATAAAAATATTAAAAACACATTATGCCATACTTTTTATTAATTCATATTCTGGATAATATATTACATTATTCTATATCGCATGGTATTCGTTAAAACATTTCAAAAACATTTGGGATGATTTTGGGCACTTCGAACAATAGTTATAGACTCCGTCATCACTACTCTCCTCACTTTCTGACTCACGCTACTGATTCACGCTGTTTACTGAACATTTTGAGGATGAAAAAATCACTGATGTACGTCTCACAAGTATGCTTCTCGACTAAATGGAAGATCTGAGATATCTGTCATGAAATCCATCGGTATACTCCAACTGGAAAGCTTCTCGCTTTCTCTATTTCAGAAATAAATAATCTTTTCTTTACAATGAATCGAAGGCGATAAACAATGAATCGAAGGTGATAAACGATGAATTCCTGCTTGTCGTTCTATTTACATTTTGCGTACCGGCGATCGGATTTGGGCCCCGCAGGAAACTTAGCCGAATCACGCTGGGTGTTAAAACATATTTGCTTAACTCACGATACGAAATAGGACAGATGGTAGTAGCTAGCGATCCGAAGAACCTGAACCTTGCCCAACAACTAGCAGCTGATAGAGAACAATGGTTACAAGAAGCAAATCGTGTTGCCAACCGCCCAAAGAACCTATCTCACAACATTATATTAGTATCCACGCGAAATATTACCGATCCACGACCACAAACTTTTGCTCAGTCACCTAGCCGACCATTAGATGACCGCATGAAATCGAAGTGTCCCAAGTGTTTACGAATCAGACACACAGCCGAAAACTGCTACTCTCGAAATTTTGCATTCGCCAACCAAAGAAAGATTCCACCCCGAGAAAACCAAACAATGGAGAATCCAGGGGGAAGCTTACCTAGAGTCAACTGCACCACCACCGGAAGATTACTATCAATCGTACTGTAACGAAGAGACGGAGGAAGAGCCAGATTCCTCATCGATACCGGAGCAGGAATCAACCTTATAAAAGAAAAAGCCTCACTAAACGTCCAAACCTCTAACCCAAAGACCTTTCTAATGGGAAGTGACAAACATACCACTAACAAAATTTGCAATTTAACCATGCTCAAGAAAAATCACCAATTCTATGTAGTCCCTAACAACTTTTCCCTAATCGAAGATGGAATAATCGGACTCCCATTCCTTACGAAGTACCGATATAACGTCACTAACGATAAACTGACCTTAGACGAGATCATATTACCATTCCAGAACACCGATAACGAGGTAGGACCAGACGAAACTTTAACTTCAACCCAATACATCGAAGGAAAGCCCACCACAGTATGCTTTATCAACATTGATAAGCAAATCTGTCATATTACAAACGAAATAGAAAAACCCGATAGATTAACACAAATTAATAAATTTGCGCGAGTAATACGCACTAAACATATTGATCCAGAACTTCGAGAACCTCTTGAGAAAATCCTTATTAACAACTTAGACGTTTTTAACATGGAAACAGACTCACTACCATGCACTAACTTAACCGAACATACGATCACACTCAACAGACAAACTCATAAACGTCAAATCTTATAGACCGCCCGAATGTCATAAAAAAGAAATTGAGACTCAAATCAACGACATGCTAGACAAACGCATCAAAGAACCATCGGACAGTCCATATAACGCACCAATTTGGGTAGTTCCAAAGAAATTAGACGCATCAGGTAAACAAAAATGGAGGTTTGTTATAGACTTTAAAAAATTAAACGAGCAAACAGATCAAGACGCGTATCCTTTACTGAATTCGGACGAAATACTCGACCACTTTGGCAAAGCTAAATTTTTCCCAGCACTAGACCTCTCGTCAGGATTTCACCAGATACCCATGGAATAAAAATCTAAAAAATATACTGCATTTTCAACTCCATAAGGTCACTTTCACTATAATCGCATGCCCTTCGGACTCAAAAACGCACCGGCAACGTTCCAACGCATGATAGATACCGCGCTACGGAGATTAATAGGAAATAACTGTTTCGTATACTTAGACGACATCATAATATTCGGAAGATATATTACCATCCAAGAACACAACCGAAATCTAGCTATTGTATTAGACAGATTACAAAATTTAGGATTAAAGATACAACCGGACAAATGCGAATTTCTGAAACCAGAGTTAGAATATTTAGGACACATAGTAACAAAAGAAGAAGTAAAACCTAATCCCAAAAAGATTCAGGCCGTGAAGGATTTTAAAATACCAAAAACCGCGACTTACATAAAATCATTCTTAGGACTCGTCGGGTACTACAGAAAATTTATACGCAATTTTTCCAAAATCGCGAAACCACTGACAGACCTCACAAAGAAAGACACTCCATTCCACTGAACTGATAAACAACAGCTTGCATTTGACACACTGAAACAAAAACTCTGTGAAGCTCCTGTACTGCAATGCCCGGACTTTGAAAAAACATTCACATTAATAACAGACGCAAGTAACGAAGGATTAGGAGCAATACTCTCCCAAGACGGACATCCATGCTGTTACATATTACATATCCCGAACTTTGAACCCTCCTCAGAAAAACTATTCCACAACCGAGAAAGAATTACTAGGAATAGTATGGTCAATCAAAAGACTAAGACAATATTTGCTTGGTAGAAAATTTAAAATTCAAAGTGATCATCAAGCTTTGAAATGGCTAAAAATGTTAAGGATCCCTCATCGAGACTCATGCGATGGCGCTTGAGACTCGAGGAGTATGATTATGAAATAGAATACAAAAAGGGAAAAGAAAATATAGCTGCAGACGCTCTGTCCCGATTGTATCCTATCACAAATGAAGAAATTCAATCCGGCCTAGAAAACCCGAACTATTACGACGAATATATCGACCGGAAAACAAATATTACCCCAGCTCCAATAATTCAAAAGACTAACAGACCACACTTTAAACAAATTACAAAAACCGAATTAGGAGACTTTAACGAACAGCACTGGTTGCATCAATTAACTAAACACTTTATTAACCAGACTGGACACTTGCATATAGGAATAAATGACAATAGCTTCAGCACATTAAAAAAAGTAAACATTCAACTCATGTTAAGGTTTCTAACGACTAGATTCCCTCAAATAAAATTGGTATTTGGACAAGATCCGCCAGTAGACTACGATAACGAACAAAAACAAACTATACTGCGCGAGAATCATAACGAAATAGTAGGACACTTAGGTATACACCGCACCGTGGAACGAATACAAGAACACCATCACTGGACAAACCTAGAGCAGGACGTCACAGAATTTATACAAAACTGCGAAACCTGCCAACAAGAAAAATTAGACCTTATCAGGGTTAAAGAACAACCTATAATAACTGACACACCCCTTAATCCTAACGACAAAATCGTAATGGACATATTCGGACCTCTCACCAAAACCAAGCGAGGCAATCAATTTATCCTGTCTATCCAAGATCAATTAACCAAATATCTCATCCTCATACCCTTGAATGACCAAACAGCCAACTCAATCATTAACGAATTTTTGGATCATTATGTGTACATATTTCCTGCACCGAAAAGTATCCTCACGGACATGGGACGAAATTTCGTATGTAAACTGATGGATACATTTGGAGAGGCTTTCAAGATTCGACACATAAAAACCACTTCTTTTCACCCGCAATCTAACGGATCTCTCGAACGAACACATGCTGTAGTAAAAGATCTTATTCGAACTTGTACGACCGACCGACAAAACAACTGGGACGAAAATTTAAAACTAATATGCATGGGATACAATACTTCAGTACACGAAACGACCGGACATACCCCATTCGAACTAACATTTGGACGACAAGCTAACATGCCGTCCTCGATATCAAACACCCCCACCCTAACTAAAGATCAATTATTTAAACTCTGGAAAAATCGACATAACGCTTACATAGCAGAAGCAAGAGAAATCACTGAATCAAACAAAAGGCGATATCAAAGAGATCAGATTCGAAAAATTATCAAAACACAAACTATATTCCAAGTAAAAGATAAAGTATGGGTACATAACGATCATAAAACCAACAAACTAGACCACGAATGGCTAGGACCGGCTAAAATCCTCTCATCCAATCCACCCACTTATCTTATTGAATATTCCAACGGCCAAACGCAAAGAATCCACGGTAACAGATTGAAACCTTATTTTTCAGGAAAGCGACCATAACATGAATAATTCTAACTCTCGAACACATTCAAAGGGATCTAGTAGTAAGACCACTAAATTATGCCAACATTTTCTTAGAACACATAGATGATTGCTATTTGTACAATGAACAAGTAGATATTACCCTTATAGTGGACCTTAGCGACCCAATCGATGAAAATAATAAATTATAACATGTAATCGAACTAGTAGACCGCCAACGCAAACTACCTTGCGCTTACATAACAGAGATAAACAATCTAAAAATCAAGTATAGAAATCCCCAAAACCTAACGCATCAACCGAAATTGTTATTACATTATGGAAGCAAACGCGGACTACTAACTAACTCAGAACAATACACCTTTGTCGATAGCCACTACTTAAACAAATACTGTAAACAAACGGAAATCATACACATTTGTAAAAGAACACAACCAAGCCACAATAGAATCAATTCACCTGAATGTAAAATCAAATTAATTAATAATCAACAGTCAGTCAAAACTTGCCAAACTGCTGTATTCAAATTGGAAGAATTGACGTTCGTACCTTTACAGACTGAAAATCATTGTCAGTCGAGTAATTCCTAAAAATGTATGTATCAGAATACTTTGCCTTACCGCTCACGTAAATAATATGCATCAAGTACCAGCAGCACCAATTCTTCCATCAGCCCATGGGAAGGTCACTTTTCAAAACATTACAGAAAATGAAGATAACGGGATCATTCAACTTAAAAGCCCCACCAGAGCCTTACGCTTTAGCGGAGCAAAGCGAAGCTAAGGAGAGTGGAGATGTCACGGTGATCTCGGAATATAGGATAATCATATTTTACATACCAGTTCGCATACCATAGCCATCAAAACTACAATTAAGCAGTAACAGCATACCTGTGTGACGGCATCCAGCGATAACCCCTCCACAAGAACCAAACCCTTGATATAAAAATTCTCCCAAGTCAGCACTTGACATTCCATTCCTATTCTGTTCTGTTAATGTGACATTCTGTATCGTTACTCTGTCAGTTTTATAATAAATTTTGAAGCAACTATCATAAATGGAGTACGAATCTCTCACCTTACGTGCGGAACGTGAAATAATCTTGAACCGACGCGACAAAGTCAAAGTCAGTTATAGTTACACGAACGTTCGGGTCGCACTTCGACTCCCTGGTCCCCAGGGTACCGACTATACGAGGGCGACGTTCGGTCCCAAGTAATGTACGGTGCCCCGGTGTGGCGGACGATCTGATGACGAGTCAGTGGATACCGAATGGTGTCCTATGCGTCGGCGACTGTTTTGGCCGCGTCTCCCCCGTGGGAGCTCTGGGTGTTGGTACTTAAGTAGAGATACTTCCGCATGAGAGCGCTGGACCCCGGGGAGACCGCGGCCGAGCAGGCGGCCCCAGACGATCTGGGAACCGCTAAGGAGAATGCGTGCAACCAGTGGCGGTCTCAGCTGATCAATGAGCGAGGCGAACATCGAGGCGTCGAGGAGTTGAAGTTGGGAGGCATGGAGGAGCCGCCGCGGTCTCCCGCTGTCCTTCAGGATGATCCAGATGCACGGTGTGTTCGGCGAGTACCTGATGAAAATGGGACGCGAGACGACGGACATCTATCACCACTGCGGGGAGGATAGGGACACGGCGTAGCATACGCTGGAGTTTTGTCGAGCGTGGGAGCTGCCCCGCTACACCCTGCGTCTCGTTATAGGCGAGAGATTGACCCCCTCGGCGATTGTAGAAGCGATGCTGGGCGGGCCACAGGAATACGAGGCTGTCCGCCTCTTCTGCGAGCGAGTTATGCTCGTAAAGGATAGCTCGTAAAGGGAGAGAAAAAGATACTCTCACCCTTGTAGGATAACGTGATGAAGGGGATGGCGGTCAGGCGACTCAGGGCCGCTCCACTGCCGCCCTAACGGGACGCGACTAGCAGGGGTAATGGCGCAGGGGCAATGGCCTCCACTGGCGCTAATACATTAGAACCGTCTCGATCAAGGGGACGCGTGAAGTGCACTGGTAGTAATTCGCAAAGACCGAGACCACGGGGCATTCTTGTCTCACGCGTAGGCAGGTGTAATAATAGGCCTAATAGTAACAACTAGAGTTATTAGTTACACCACGTACAGTTATAGTCTGACAACTAACCTTTTCAATGTTATCAATTAAAAGCAGAATGAAAAAAATCTTTTAGCTTTTTTCTTATATTTTATTCGAAGCAAAAATCCCCCTTTCATCCCATCTTCGCTATTAATATTTAATAACTTTGCTACAAGCAAATAATATAAAAATAACCGTTTGTAATCGTAAAATATGGAACAAGATACCATTATAGTAAAATCACATTTCTAATTACTTACAGTAATTTATAATAAAACAGTACAGAGAAGTTAATATGCACTTTTTTTTAATTCTTAATTACTTAGTTAAGGACGTAAATCGAATTATTTATTTGAAAACATACATATTTCTTTTATTTTTATTTGAAGAATTTCAAAATTTGTAGGAGCGCGATTTTCCGTGCATGAATCTTCTTGTAATTTTAAACTAAGTAACTTCATAATAAAGAAATACGGTATTTTTGACAAAATTTCAGAAGAAATATTCAGTCTTTGGACAGTTAATTTGCATATTTAGAGCAAAGAAAAGCAACAGCCAGCTGATATTGTACGGAAAGATATTTTTTTTTTGCTATTTCGATGATGTTAATCTATAATCTGGAAGTTATAGCAAACAATGGAAAAGTTATCCTAAATTTTATAGAGAATGGTGCGCTCTGAATATTTATGGAAACACGTTAAATAATACATATATGTATTACGTATGAAAATTGTATCTACCTAAGTATCGTGTCGTCGAAATATAAGTGAATTTATTACGTGGCCCAATAAAACAAACCAGTCTGACGTTAAATCAGATTATCGATCTTTATCGATGACTGCGGTCGTGTGGTGGCAAAAGTGTGACTGCCGCGTCAAAAAATATCATGTCAACCTCGTATATCTAGACTAAATGTTTTCTTTGACCTGGTGCTCGAGGCTAGTTTCGCGCTTAGATGCGCCGAACTGTCTGTAATTGGTTTACGATCATAATTCACTTATATCGGTGATTCGGCGACACCGGCGCGGTGACAGGGAGGAAAAAACACACAACAGGAAAATAGTTACGTTCGGATAACCTGCAAAATATGATTTAACGGTTGGCTGGAAAACGGATTTAAAAGGTTAGAGAACGAAGTAAGAACGCCGATCGTAGATGTTCCACAAATAGGGATAGAAAATATTAAGATACAATCATGCTGTTTTTTGGTCGACATTATTATTGTATAAAGCTCCTTTATTATTAAGTCTGAATTTCTAAAGCCAGTTTGCTTGGCCTCTAAGATTTAAGGTCGTTTTCTTCTTACAGCTACGAATCGATGTTAAAATTCTTGTCTTATGCTGAGAGGCAAGCGGTTTCTGATTACGGAACATTTTGAAAGATTATTCGAATAATGGAGGTTTGCCGGTGTGGATGCGAGGCATCGTCGCAAGAATCGATCGATCCACCGCACGAGCCGTGCTGTTGCTGCAGTTACGATCCATTCAGCGACAAAGAAGCAGAAATCTACGACCTCTCGTTTGCCCTGAAGAAGCTCACTATAATGAAGTGTCAGATGAAAAAGTGGCGAATGGAAAGACTTCAACTCGAGAGCGAAAATAGGTCTCTGAAACAAGCCCTCCAATCATTCGGTATCGATGTATGATATTTCGTAGATTATTTCCTCCTCTTCTTCTTTTCTCCTTTCTGAATCTCTCCTTATTATCTCTGTCTCTCTCTCTTTCTCTCTTAGTCTCTCTGTTTCTCTCTCTGATTCGTTTAGTAGTTAGCTTGTTCGAAATTGATTATGATTGGAATTCTGTACTGATACCCTTGTGATTGCGTTTCTCCTCCCTTACGAATTAGTCGTTTGATTCAAGTCGAAAGGAGTAACGTTTCACGCAATTAGTACTATAAAGAGCGAAACGGCAGAAATTACATACACACTGATCGTCTCGTTCAATAGCATTAGTTCGCGAACAAGTCTTTTTAACTGAGCATTAGGCCATTTTATGAACGCAAACTGTTAAAAAAATTCTGCTTCGAGAATTCTCTTAAAAAACATTTAGTTCAAATATTTTCATTTCAAAAATATTAATCGATTATAGTAGACTGCGCATTTTTTATACATTTATGTGACATTTGAAGATGGAAAAATGCACAAAATGCATATAATATGCAAAAATACTGATATGAAATATCGAAGTATTGGTTATATTTAGGTACCTACTTTTTAACAGGTAAACAATTTGTATTCAATATCCAGTTTTTTAGTTCTGTTTATAAATATGTAAATTTTCATACAAATTCGCAGTCTATTTATCATATTTTAGGTATTTGATATGCTGTTTGTTCTTTCGTCCAGTCGCGGGGAGACGGTCGCGTTGTAACGCGTCAACGAGAGTCGTAAATTCCCGTTACGATTGCACGAATCGACACCACGAGCAGGGCGATCCCCTTATTTCTTTTGGGAGAATAGGGGTGATTGGGTTGGAATATAACTGGACTTCACAGTTATATAATATATGTACATTTAGTTACACTGGATTACAATAATTATAACGTGAACCGAACGTGTTTGAATTCATCGTGTGGGAAAGCACCGTGATGGACCCGAATGTTGATCGATTTAATAGATAGAGCACCGAGAACTTGACTGAATGAATTATGTTAGAACTTGACTGCCCGATGAGTGAAAGAACCGTAGACTTGAGTGCTCGAGTGGTGTTAGAACAGTGAACTTGACTGTCCGAGGGATATTAGAACAGTGATTGACCCGTCTCGTACTATTTAGGAAGAAAGCTCGATGTGGGTGTATCCTTGTTGAATTAAGAACGCGGATTCGTAGTTCACACTTTTCGGTAGAAAAGTGAGGGTAACGATCCGCGATGCCCATTGGTTCTAGCCAATGTTAAGAAACAAAATACAAGGAGAAAGTCTCCTGCATATGTGGCTCCTGGGTGTCGTTGTTCCTGGAGAAAAACCAGCTATTTCGCTGGGCACATCTGCTTTCTCCGTAATCAGTAAGAGCGTGCAAGAGACCGAAGGACTGTTTAAGGGACCACCCATAAACCGAAGATGTTCAAAGGAATGCAGCTTTATAGCTAACAGATGTGGTCTATGGTGGTTCCTTGGGTCTATTGCGGGTCAGTGTGACGATGAGCAGGCCTCGGCGGCCTGACCGCGAGGGACGTCGCACGGACCATCTCGCGCGACGTAATACTGTTAGTTTTTTCACAAAACTTGATGGATTTCTCACCCACTCCTATAAAGCTTACACTTTTGGATTGGGTAGATTTGTAAAGAATACAAATAATTTACTTTATTTAATACACAATAGTTATACACATATCTTATACTCTGAAGACCTCGTAAACCTACTCGCATGCACGCTTGTTGTCAACCGACTCTTTCAAATGCTTCCAAACGACTGCTAATCGTCTTTTGTCCTAACTAAAGCCTGGACGACCTTTGACGCTTACACACACATTCATATGTACAGTGTAACTGTATTATCTTCCTAACAAGATTGTTTCTGTTTTTAACTATGTTATATTAAATATACCAATAAATTTTAACTATTAAATAACATCAAAATCAACAAACTCGTAGATATATTTTATCTCTGTAATCTTCATTTTCTCATTAGCACTTTTCCTGTACTATTCCCATAATACACCAAACTTTCGCTACATTATTTACTTTACGACATAGTACTATATGTATTCAGCTAGTGTATTCATACTAGTAAATTCCGTAATAGTAATACAAACTGAAGATTGTTTCCGAATGTAGACTGGAGCTTCCTAGCATTAGGGACTTTCTTTAAAATTTAGAGCGCTTCCTTTGAAAAGTATCGTACATGTGCACTGTTCCGAATGTTTCTAAAGATTAGATGTTTTCGTGTAGGTGTAAATGCGGATGAGATATTGAAGCCCGATCCGCTGCTAGTGCACTCCCGAGAAGAAATCGAAAGGCTGCAAAATGCAAACGCGGTCCTGCAAGATAAAGCGAGGGATCTTGAGGAAACTCTCGCCGAGCGAGATTGCTGTGACGACCCTGACGCCACGATCCACTTTTTCAGAGAGAAAATAAGATATCTTAGAGAGGGTTTCGCGCTTGAAAAGAAAGAGTACTGTTCGCTACTTTCTCCGCTTCGTAGACCTCGTTTAATCGTTTCCGCTTCCCAACAATAAATCGTTGGTAGCACAATGATATACATTATTGTTCATATGTATCTGAACATTTGGTCGATTAACTTTGCTCAAATAAATCTACGACTACAGAAACATATATAGTGTTTCTTCCAAATTTACATTCACCTGAGCAAATCACATCAACATTCTGGTTATATACTAATGTTACGATAATGAATATTTTTATTTTAAACATTAATATTCGACATATGTAATTTATAGTAAATTTTAACTAAACTGAGTCTGAAACCTTACATTCCTAAGACAAGAGTTGCTTATCAAAATGTTTTGTATTTCCAAACCTGATTAATTTTATGACTTCAATGTATCTCTTATACCAAAACTATCCATGAAACATACTTCTTCGAAAATTTTTTATGGCCTCAGTTTCAAGGTGTCAAAGAAATTTTTTTGCCCTGACAGATTGCGAGACATGATATCGGATTTGAGGTTGAAGCTGGCGCAGACCGAGGAAGACATCAGCTGCCCCGCGATATATCGCTTAAGGGCAAAGCTGCGTGATCTTATGAAAGGTGAAGCGGCTGAACAGCAGATTTCCAAAGTTGTGGAGAAATCGATCGAAACCTTGGTGGACCTTTCTAAGAGCTGCGATGATCTGCGTTTGGAGAACGAACGTCTTCTTGCTCAAGTGACAGACTTGCGCAGTGCATTGGTTGATCTCGAAGGAAAGGAAACGCCAGAAACGATATTGCAAACAGCCGAAACAACCACAGTGCCGGAGTATATTAACATTTCAGATTTATTGGATAAGCTGAACAACTGCGAGGATACCGTGGCTGATCTAAGAAAGCAGTTAGAACAGAAAGACGAGCAGATCGATGCACTGAACAAAGAACTGGAATCGATGATCAGTCAAAAAGGTTTAGAGGAACAGATAGAAGCCATGAAAGAGGAACTTAGGAGGAAAGATGACAAGGTATTACATCTCGATGGTTCTAAACTTAAAGTTAACGTCAGCTGGCGATTACAAATAAGTTTGTAAAACTTATTATATTGCGGTAAAAGTTTGTTAATACTGTAAAACCATAATACAATATATATCAAGACAATGAAACAATTTGAATTGATGCGAAAGTGACAGTGAGAATTAGATGACGAACCTTCCTCTCTATTTCATTCACACTTTGTGTTTCTTTTTCTAACGGTGTATTTCGATTTTAGAGGCAAACGAGAAAGAATTCGCTTGTAGTCGTTTAGTGTAAATGGTCATTAAACGATCTGTTCGTAAACTCATTTCTGTCAAAACAACTTTTTCGTGACGAACGCAAGCCAATGTTCGTAGAAATTAGACCGAGCATCCAGAATGTTCAATGATTAATTTCAGTTTTTAGTCTTTACTTGAACTCGTGACGATTTTTGATAAAAAAGTTTTATAATTTCTCGCGACTTATAAATCTCGTATTGATATGACACTCGTAACATTATCGTAGATAAAAAGAAAGTAAAGTAAAAACAGCATCAGTTTAAATGTTTTTAAATAGATTATATGAGTTATATATATAACTCATATGTTGGAGATGAAAGGACATCGGGGCCTTTCTTTTGGAATTTTTGGGAAGATCCCCAATACTTTAGTCTAGACTATTTATTATAGCTGTACTTAAATAATAAAACTTAGAAGTAGTTGTTATGATTCAATCCGATTATGTTTGCCCGAGATTTGTGACAGTGGGCTTGGGCTCGAGGTGACACAACTGGTCGCTGAACGTAGCCACGGTCACGGGATGAACGTTTTTACCTAACACAGAAGTGCGAATATTATGGGACATACGTTTTATTTAACAATCAAACCCCGGGCAGAAACAATGTCGCCGCTACGCGGGATTGCCTAGCAACGGCGGTTGGAATTTTATTGGTATCCCCGACCAATATACAACAAACAAACGCGATCGTAAGGAGAGGAAAGTTTCCATCATCTTTTATTCTTGCGATGTCCTTGAAGAGTTTCGCATCGTCTTTACGTGCAGTACATACCGAGCGTCACAGCAAACGTTACTTTGTGCTTCAAAAGATATTGTACCTTTAACAAAGAATTACCCCGTTGACCGTGGATTCATTATTGAACCTAAGATCATTGTCATTAACATCTCGAGTGTCTAATCACCATGGCTATTTGTCAAACTCTGTAAAAATCATATTTATACCAGTAAATATAATCTCTATTGTATAACAACGATGGCTAGTCCAAATGAAGATTCGTTACACGCCCTTAAAACTAACGATAACTCGACATATATAAATAAAATACTTTTTAATGAGATTCGAAAATATGATATTAACCGAAACCATGATACCAATGAAAAAACAATTAAAAGACTGTAGCTCTTTTTTAGATCGCAGGACTCCTGAATAACCTAAGACAATCAGAAATAGATTTGTTGGGGTTATCTTCTCTGAAATCCGAAGTGGAGAACCTGAAATCAGAGTTACATGATCTCAAATCAGAGAGAACTGAATTACTGAACGAACTAAACAAACTGCGAGAAGCACTGAAGGATAGAGACGATCAGATAATAGATTTACTGGAGCAGAAGAACAACTTGGAAAAGGAGTACAAGAATAAGACGGCAGAATTACAGTCAAAACTCGATGAGGCAAATGACGAGATCGATAATTTGAAAGCTGAGATAACCAAACTGAAGAATGAGTTGGAAGAGTGTAAGAAGATAAATGCGAAGCTGGAACAGTGCTGTCTGGACAAAAACGCACTTTCGGAAAAGTTACACGGCTTCGAAGAGGACCTTGCAGCCACGAAAGCGATAATAGCGAATCTCGAAAATGAGGTGGACACTTTAAGGCGAGACAAGGAAAATTTGTTGAACGAACTGGACGAGGCAAGGAAACAGATCGAGGCGTTCATTGGACGACTGGAGGATCAAAGGGCGGCCAGGACCGCATTGGAGAAGGAATTGGAGAGAAACCAAGATGAGATTGAATTGTTACAGAGAGAGATTTTCGATCTGAAAGATCAGATCGATGCCGAAAGAAAGGAGAACCACGAGCTTCGCGAAACGTTAGAAGCATCGGTTGACGAGAGGGAAAAGTTGAGGGCTCGGTTAGAGCAGCTGGAGAACGAGAACGATGATCTGATGGAAAGAATAAAGGAGCTAGAAAATTTGAATAACCAGCTAAGGAACGACTACGATAGCATGAAGCAGGCTTTGGACAATTTGCAAGCAGAGATCAATAAACTGGAGGATGAATTGGCCAAGGCGAAGCAAGAACGCGATACGTTGTTGAACGAGAATAACGGTATCAAAAAGCAGCTGGAACAAGCGATGGCGGAGAACGAGAGTCTGAGAGCCAAATTGGACGAAGCTGGTAAAGAACTTAATAAACTGAAAGTACAGAAGGACGAGCTACAGGAGAGCCTCGATGGGATCAATCTCGAGAACGATTCACTGAAACGAGATATGAAGGCGTTAAGGGATGACCTTGAGGATTCCAAAAGGCAAGCGGAGGAACTAAAAGCCGCTGGTGACGCGTTAAAAGCGACGGATAAGGATAAGGTACTTGAACTTGCAAAGCTGCAAGAACAAGTAGAGAACTGCAAGTTCGAAAAGAATCGCTTAACGAAGGAAAATGATGATTTGAAATCTAAAATAATAGAATTACAAGGAAAGTTGGAGGAGTTGGAAAAGTTAAAGGGAAGAAATACAGATTTACTGGCTGAAGTAGATCGTTTGAGAAAAGAATTAGAAAAAGCGTTGGAAGACATTGATCAATTGAAATCCGAAATAGGTTCCTTGAAAGATGGACTCGATAATTGTGTGGGCGAGATGCAAAAGCTGAGAATCGAAAATGGCGACCTCAAAAAACAGAACGAAACCTTGAAGTCTGAGATGCAAGCTATTACCGATCGCTTAATGAAAGACAATGACGATTTAAAAGGAAAAATCTCAGAATTGGAAGAAAAGTTAAGTGAATTGGATAAAATAAAACTAGAAAATGCTGATTTGCTTGATGAAGTAGATCGTTTGAAACAGGAACTGGCAAAAGCCTGGGAAGAAGTTGATCGATTGAAATCTGAAGTAGCATCTCTGAAAAACGCACTCGATAAGTGCGTGGACGAGATGGAAAAGCTGAGAACTGAGAGCGACCAGCTTAAATTGGAGAATCAAGCTTTCAAGTCTGATATTCACGGACTTGATGATCGCTTAACGAAGGAAATCGCCAATCTGAAAGCAATAAACGCGGAATTGGAAGAAAAATTAGTGGCATTCGATAAATTGAAATCGGAAAATGAGGATTTACTTGGTGAAGTCGATCGTTTGAGACGTGAATTGGAAAAAGCCTTAGAGGATATCGATCAATTGAAATCTGAGATAGGTTCTTTGAAAAACGGACTGGATAAATGTGTTGGTGAGTTGGATCAGCTGAGAACTGAAAACAGCGGTTTGAAGTCTGAAATTCAGGGAATGAGGGGCGAAGGGGACAGTTTGTCGGCGGAGTTAAATAATCTGAAGAATGAGAATTCTCTTTTGAAAGACGAAAGAGATCGATTGAGCAAGCAATTGAGCGACTGTAAGATGGAAAATGAAAAATTCAGAGTGGAGAAGGCTCACCTGGAAGCTGAAAATGAGAAGCTGGAAGGAGAGATAAACTCGTGCAAGGAAGAGAATGACAAATTAAAAGACGAACTTGGAAAATCACGGGAACAATTGCAGTCATCGAACGACGAATTGAATAAATTAAAGGCTAATCTCGACAGAGCTGAGGATAAAATTCGGTCTCTGGAGCCGCTGATTTCCCGTTTGCAAAGTGAAAATGATAAATTGCGGGACGATTTGACGAGTTTGAAGAACGAGGCCAACGATTTCAAAGCAAAATTGGCTAGAGAAACGGCTGACAATGAAAAGATGCAGAACGATCTGAAGATATTGGAGGATCAGGTGCACGATTTAAGTAAGAACCTGGTCAATGCTAGGGCAGAAAATGACACTTTGAAACAGGAAAATCAAGGTCTAAAAGACAAGTTATTAAATATGGATCATGATCTATCGAATTTGAAAGCGGAATGTGCGGATCTGAAACGAGAGATTGCTGATTTGAAGAAATTAATCGATGAATTAAAAGATAAAATTGCTAAACTAGAAGCAGACATAGATCATTGGAAAGTGGAGAACTGCAAACTTCAGTTGGACATTGACAAATCGAAAGCTGATCTTGAGAAAGCCTTGAAAGATTTGCTCGAATGCCAGGTAAATTGTGTTGATTTATAAGTATTAACGTTATCTTGGTATATATTTTTATTATAATATATTATTAAATTTTGGTATTAAACATTATGTTATACATACGTATATATATAATATACATAAATTTATTAAGTATTTTAGGTATTTTAGCATTAATTTTAATGTTTTAGCATAATTTTTCATTAAAAATATTTGTGTTTTTCATACGAGAAATGTCTTCTTTGTTTATTAATTGTAAATTAATTGAAAAGAAGTGAAACATCCATTAATCTACAACACTTGTATCATTTTCAATGTTCCTAAATTTGATTTTAATATCTAATAGGCTTCGAAGAAAGTACTAGAAGCAGAGATGTACCGTCTCAAGATTGAGAAAGGCGAGCTTGACAAGAAGCTTGTCGATTTAACGTCTCAACTGGAGCAACAGGAAAAAGCATTCGAAGCAGAAAAATCGGCCAGAAATAAGGGTGATTCAGAAATCGCGGCCTTGAAGGAGGAACTGGATGCCTTGAAGAAGGAACTAGGAAAATTGAGAGCTGACAACAACAGATACAGAAATGAAATAGACGACCTAGGAAGACAGCTTGCGGTAACAAAGAATGAACTGGAGAAATGCAAAGAAGAGGTTTCTGTATTAAGAGATGCCAATAACGCGCTAAAGTCTCAATTGGATCCTTTGAAAAGTTTAAAGGATGAATATAATAAGTTGAAGGCTGATTTCGATTCTCTTAAAGAGGAGAACGTAAACCTTCTGCAAGATAGGAAAAATTTCGAAGACGAGTATACTAGGCTGAAAGGAGAAGGCGATGGACAGAAAGCAGAGATCGATAGATTGAGATCAAATTTGCATGCAGAGGAGGCAGCTGCGGAAAAATTGAGGGCAGATCTTCAAAATTGCCAAACTGAGAAAGATAGACTGCAAAAGCAATTAAACGAAGTGAAAAATGAGTTAGATGAACTAACAAAGGGAAACAATCGTATAAAGAACGAGATCGATAAGCTGAAGAAGGCGCTCGCGGACGCGGAAGCACAGATAAAGTTGCTGGAAAGTGAACTATCCGATTTGTTAGCCGAGAAAAAAGAATTGGTCAACGAACTCTATCGTTTCCGCGAACAGCTAAACAATCGTACAAACGAGCTAGAAGAGCAGATGGCCGCAAAAGATGCGGCCAAGAAGGAATTGGCCGACATGAAGGATGAGCTGACCGCTCTAAAAGCGGCGTTGGATAAGGTTCGTAGCGAAAACGATAAGCTGAGGAACGAGAACGAAAAGCTGAATGTGGAATTAACCAAGTTGAACGGGCAATTAGAAACTCTGAAAGACGATAATGCGAAGCTGGAAAACGAAAACGCGAATCTGAAGAACGAAAATGTGAATCTAAAGAATGACAATGCGAAATTGGTGGCGGAGTTAACCGGAACGAAAAACAAGTTGGCAGAAGCGGAGAAACAGCTGAACGATCTAGAGAAAGAAAACGACGACTTGAATAACAAAATAGGCGATCTCGAGAATACAGTGAACGAACTCGAACCTTTGAAGAAACAATTAGAAGATGCTAAAAAAGAACTGGATAGGCTGAGGCCAGAGCTAGATAGATTGAAATCAGAGAATGCAGAACTTCAAAACAATTTAAATAACGCCATAGAGGAATCGAATAGGTTAAGAAATGATTTGGACAAATTAAAAAGCGATTGCGACAAATTGAAGTCTGAATTAGCTGACCTGAAGGAGGAGAGAGATAGTCAGAAAGAACGGAACGCAGAATTGGAGAAAGAATTAGCCAAAACAAAGAAAGAGAATGCGAATCTCAAGGGCGAGTTAGTCGATTGTCAAGCGAATAACGAAGGATTGCTTGGTGGATTGACAGATTTGAAATCGCAAAATGCAAAACTGCAGGACGATTTAAACGAGGCAAAGCAAGAAGCGAATAAATTGAAAGCCGATTTGGATAAATTGAAAAGCGATTATGGTGAATTGCGGTCGGAATTAGGTAAACTAAGGGATGAGAAGAATAGGCACAAAGAACGCGATACTGCATTAGCTACGGATCTGGATAAATTGAAGAAAGAGAATGACGAGTTAAAAGATGGAAATGAGAAACTGAAAAGCCAGTTATTCGATTGCCAAGAGGAGAGGGAAAGGTTACGCAAGGAATTGGGAAAGCTGAAAAGAGAAAATGCAAAATTGAAAGAAGGTATGACAATTATCCTTTCAATTTGTTTGGAATCCAAATTAGAAGGGCAAGTGCTTGATCTTTTGTTCAAGTCACTTTAATCAACTTTTAATGAACGGAATTTAATATTATTATTTACCTTAAACAGTATCAGGTGTAATTTTACAACGACAATCTTCTCCTCTTATTTCGACTTTAAATTACTCGTGCTCTGATATTTTTAGACTGTAAGAAGATTATAACAGAATATAATATATAAGTTATAAATATAAGCTATAAAGTTATACATTAATATTCTGTACAGAATTGAGTAAGTTAAAAGAAAATTTCTTATTTGTTGAAACTTAATATATATATTTTTTGAGAAGTATTCATGTAACTGAATATTAGAAACTATAATATTGTTTAAAAGTTAAAAATAATTTCTTATTTGGATATATACCATATTAGATTTCTTATGATGACATGAGATTGTATTAAAACTCTGTGTGTTATGTCCGGTGACTCTGCGTAACCCGGAATCCATCTCTCGGTCGAGGCAGCCACTCGCTATGTCAATATAATTAGTTGAACTGTAATAATCATAAGGAACTGTCGTAAAATTAAGCATTTCGATTTGACCGTTAAGTGGTTAAGGCCGTTAAGTGGTATAAAACACCTTCGAGTCCATTGCTCCATCAGGTAAAAGGTGGGGAAACGTGGGTTTTCCCATTTTTCCCGCGATTTCCACCCGTAAACGACCGGTGGTGGGGCGATCAACACCCAGCAAGAGTTTTCCTCTGCGACAGTGACACGACCGGCACACTTCAAAACCGATGGGCTGATGACGGAGATCCACCAGACGGCAAGGGAGTGCACACGGCAACAGGAGGTCCTGGGTTCAGACCCGACACTCGGTAGTTCTCACTACTTCATAACATAACCACTTGTGTGGGTATGCGACAGAGTTGTAAGAGCTTCAGTCTTGGAAAGTCACGGCTGGAGTTTGAAACTAAACTATCATTATTGTAATCAATTTATCAATCGTCACCGAATTTCACTGGTTCAACATCTTCAGAACAGTCAACATAACTAGACTGGTTTTACGACTACAGATTCATAAACTCTGCACTGGTTTCACTTCTTTAACTCAGTCAACATCTCTTCATTCTCTATATCTACTTTTTATCACTCATCTAATTAACACATATATGTACGCACCGAGCCTAAGCATCTTGTCTACAAGTTGTTGGGAGTTTTGGTTCGGGTCAGGGTGAGAGTGGCACGTTTTTTTTTTTATTTATTGTTTGTTAAATTTTTACAATTTGTCCAGAAGGACATTTGGTAAAATGTTATAGCTTAGAGAATAAAAGAATAAAAAAAGTAAAAAAATAAAAATAAAAAAAAATAAAAAAAATATATAAATAAAAATAAATAAATAAAGCATGTGGATGGTTACCCCCAGCGGGGTTCCATCTTCTAGGTTTCTTATTGCATCTCTATTTCGAGGTCTGCGGGATGCTTCCTCTTCAGTCTTCTTTCTATTTTGGTTTTATTTGTTGCAGCAGCCAGCTGGTTTGGGTGTGCTGCAAGTCTTTCTTTGTACTTTTTTGCGTATCTAGCGATTTCCTCTTTGACTGTTGGAATTTTTAGATCTTTTCGTAGGTCTTCATTTCTGACGTACCATGGAGCGTTAACTATTGTCCTTAAAATTTTTGCTTGCTCTATTTCTATTTTGCTTATGTGACTCATTGCTGCCGTCCCCCATAATGGGACTCCGTATGTCCAGATTGGTTTGATTACTGTTTTGTATATATTTAGTTTATTCATTGTGCTTAATTTAGATTTTCTATTGATTAACCAGTACATCTGCTTCCTTTTTGCACTTATTCTGTTTATTATTGATTTTATATGGTGCTTCCATGTAAGGCGTGTGTCTAAATTTATTCCTAGATATTTGACTTGCTTTGTTTGTGCTATGTGGGCGCCGTTCAGTTGAATATCTGGTGTTTTTCCTTTTCTAAGTGTAAATGTTATGTGGTTGCACTTGCTGGTGTTCACTTTTATTTGTTTGTTTTGCAGCCATTTTTCTATTTTTGTAATGTGTTCTTGTAGTAGTGCGGCGGCCGTTTCTAGATTTGCATGCCTCACTAGTATGGCCGTATCGTCCGCAAACGTCAGTGTTTTACTGTTGACAGTTGTTGGTATATCTGCCGTGTATAGTGTGTATAATATTGGTCCTAAGACACTTCCTTGCGGTACTCCTGCCTTGATGTCCTTAATTTCATAGTATGCATCATTTATTTTTACTACAAAGGTTCTGTTGTAAGATTTGAGTAGTTTGTAGATTTGTTCTGGAAATTGCTTTTTGATTGTTTGAAGAAGTTTTTCATGATTAACTTTGTCGAATGCTTTTTCGATATCCATAAAGAGTGCTGTGCAGTATTGTTTTGTTTCAAGCGACTGTAAGATTTCATTGACGAGTCTATGCATTTGTTCTATTGTGGAGTGTTTATTCCTGAATCCAAATTGTTGGTTCGGTATTAGTTTTTCTTTTTCTATTGTTGGTTTTAAGCGGTTATATATTATTTTCTCTAATAATTTGGAAAACGCAGGTAGTAATGACATCGGCCTGTAGGATGCAGTTAGATGTGGGTTTTTGTTTGGTTTGGGTAACATCACTATCTGTGCTATTTTCCATAGTGTAGGAAAGTACTGTATTCTTAGAATTGCGTTAAATATTATCGTTGTTAGTCTTATTGCCTTTGGGGGAAGGTTTTTTAAGATTTTCCCATTGATCAAGTCAAATCCTGGTGCTTTACTTGTCTTTGTTGCCTCAATTAAGTTTCTAACTTCTTGCGCTGTTGTGCTGAGTATGGTGCAGCGTTTATCAGTTGTGTTGCTGGCATTTTCCACTTCTTCATTTGTTTGCCATCCAGGGATGCTGTTATTAATTTCATACGGCGAAAATATATTTTGTAGGTGCTTTGAGAATTCTTCTGCCTGTTCTTCGTTGGTTCTGGCCCATGTGTTGTCCATTTTTCTGATTGCTGGGATTGTTTTTATTGTTTTCTTAATTTTGTTAGTGACTTTCCATAGGGAGTAGTCGGTATTCTCATGCGCGGATAGTGATTCGATGAATTTTGAGAATTCGTTATTATGATGTTCCTTTATTTTATTCTTTAGTTCCTTTGCAAGTTTATTTAGGTTTTTCTTGTTTTCTCGTGTTCTCTGTTTTTGCCATTTTGCTTTCGCTTTTCTTTTTTCCCTGATTTTGTCTAGGATGTCCTGCGGAATAATTTTTGATTGCCTGCTATTTGTTTCATAGGTGGTGGTTGCCCACGCTGCTTCCTGTATTATTTCTGTCAAAGTTGCTACTGCCTGCTCAATGTGTTCAGGTGTTTTCAACGGGATATTGCAGTTGATTTTGTTTTCGATCAGCTCTTTGAAAGTTTGCCAGTTGGTGGTTTTATTGCAAAGCGACTCTGACTTGTTATAAAGTAGTGGTTTGCTTGTATATTCTATTATAATTGGTGTATGGTCGGAGTTAAGCTCGAGGCTGGTTGCTATTTTTAATTTGCTTACATTTAGCCCTTTTGTTACTGCAAAATCCAACAGGTCAGGTATTTTATTGGGGTCTGTCGGCCAGTACGTTGGTTTTCCTGTAGATAGTACGTTGAGGTTGCTGCTTCTAATGTATTTTTCCAATGTTCTACCTCTCGGCGTGCTAATTCTCGAACCCCATAATGTGTGCTTTGCATTAAAGTCTCCTGCCGCTATATATTTGTCGCCTAAGGATTGGAAGTACTCTTCCCATTTTTTAAGTGTCATTTTGTGTCTCGGAGGTACATTTACTGCTGACATCTGGAAGTAATTGTCATTGGTTTGTATTGTGACAGTGGTTGCTTGTAGGTGTTCTTGATTTGTTTGACTATGTAAGTGATGCTTTTTTTTTTTTTTTTTTTTATTTGTTTTATTAAATTTTTACAATTTGTCCAGAAGGACATTTGGTAAAATGTTATAGCTTAGAGAATAAAAGAATAAAAAAAATAAAAAATAAAAATAAATAGAAATAAATAAAATATAGCATGTGGATGGTTACCCCCAGCGGGGTTCCATCTTCTAGGTTTCCTATTGCATCTCTATTTCGAGGTCTGCGGGATGCTTCCTCTTCAGTCTTCTTTCTATTTTGGTTTTATTTGTTTCAGCAGCCAGCTGGTTTGGGTGTGCTGCAAGTCTTTCTTTGTACTTTTTTGCGTATCTAGCGATTTCCTCTTTGACTGTTGGAATTTTTAGATCTTTTCGTAGGTCTTCATTTCTGACGTACCATGGAGCGTTAACTATTGTCCTTAAGATTTTTGCTTGCTCTATTTCTATTTTGCTTATGTGACTCATTGCTGCCGTCCCCCATAATGGGACTCCGTATGTCCAGATTGGTTTGATTATTGTTTTGTATATATTTAGTTTATTCATTGTGCTTAATTTAGATTTTCTATTGATTAACCAGTACATCTGCTTCCTTTTTGCACTTATTCTGTTTATTATTGATTTTATATGGTGCTTCCATGTAAGGCGTGTGTCTAAATTTATTCCCAGATATTTGACTTGCTTTGATTGTGCTATGTGGGCGCCGTTCAGTTGAATATCTGGTGTTTTTCCTTTTCTAAGTGTAAATGTTATGTGGTTGCACTTGCTCGTGTTCACTTTTATTTGTTTGTTTTGCAGCCATTTTTCTATTTTTGTAGTGTGTTCTTGTAGTAGTGCGGCGGCCGTTTCTAGATTTGCATGCCTCACTAGTATGGCCGTATCGTCCGCAAACGTCAGTGTTTTACTGTTGACAGTTGTTGGTATATCTGCCGTGTATAGTGTGTATAATATTGGTCCTAAGACACTTCCTTGCGGTACTCCTGCCTTGATGTCCTTAATTTCAGAGTATGCATCATTTATTTTTACTACAAAGGTTCTGTTGTTTAAGTAGGATTTGAGTAGTTTGTAGATTTGTTCTGGAAATTGCTTTTTGATTGTTTGAAGAAGTTTTTCATGGTTAACTTTGTCGAATGCTTTTTCGATATCCATAAAGAGTGCTGTGCAGTATTGTTTTGTTTCAAGCGACTGTAAGATTTCGTTGACGAGTCTATGCAATTGTTCTATTGTGGAGTGTTTATTCCTGAATCCAAATTGATGGTTCGGTATTAGTTTTTCTTTTTCTATTGTTGGTTTTAAGCGGTTATATATTATTTTCTCTAGTAATTTGGAAAACGCAGGTAGTAATGATATCGGCCTGTAGGATGCAGTTAAATGTGGGTTTTTGTTTGGTTTGGGTAACATCACTATCTGTGCTATTTTCCATAGTGTAGGAAAGTACTGTATTCTTAGAATTGCGTTAAATATTATCGTTGTTAGTCTTATTGCCTTTGGGGGAAGGTTTTTTAAGATTTTCCCATTAATCAAGTCAAATCCTGGTGCTTTACTTGTCTTTGTTGCCTCAATTAAGTTTGTAACTTCTTGCGCTGTTGTGCTGAGTATGGTGCAGCGTTTATCAGTTGTGTTGCTGGCATTTTCCACTTCTTCATTTGTTTGCCATCCAGGGATGCTGTTATCAATTTCATACGGCGAAAATATATTTTGTAGGTGCTTTGAGAATTCTTCTGCCTGTTCTTCGTTGGTTCTGGCCCATGTGTTGTCCATTTTTCTGATTGCTGGGATTGTTTTTACTGTTTTCTTAATTTTGTTAGTGACTTTCCATAGGGAGTAGTCGGTATTCTCATGCGCGGATAGTGATTCGATGAATTTTGAGAATTCGTTATTATGATGTTCCCTTATTTTATTCTTTAGTTCCTTTGCAAGTTTATTTAGGTTTTTCTTGTTTTCTCGTGTTCTCTGTTTTTGCCATTTTGCTTTCGCTTTTCTTTTTTCCCTGATTTTGTCTAGGATGTCCTGCGGAATAATTTTTGATTGCCTGCTATTTGTTTCATAGGTGGTGGTTGCCCACGCTGCTTCCTGTATTATTTCTGTCAAAGTTGCTACTGCCTGCTCAATGTGTTCAGGTGTTTTCAACGGGATATTGCAGTTGATTTTGTTTTCGATCAGTTCTTTGAAAGTTTGCCAGTTGGTGGTTTTATTGCAAAGCGACTCTGACTTGTTATAAAGTAGTGGTTTGCTTGTATATTCTATTATAATTGGTGTATGGTCGGAGTTAAGCTCGAGGCTGGTTGTTATTTTTAATTTGCTTACATTTAGCCCTTTTGTTACTGCAAAATCCAACAGGTCAGGTATTTTATTGGGGTCTGTCGGCCAGTACGTTGGTTTTCCTGTAGATAGTACGTTGAGGTTGCTGCTTCTAATGTATTTTTCCAATGTTCTACCTCTCGGTGTGCTAATTCTCGAACCCCATAATGTGTGCTTTGCATTAAAGTCTCCTGCCGCTATATATTTGTCGCCTAAGGATTGGAAGTACTCTTCCCATTTTTTAAGTGTCATTTTGTGTCTCGGAGGTGCATATACTGCTGACATCTGGAAGTAATTGTCATTGGTTTGTATTGTGACAGTGGTTGCTTGTAGGTGTTCTTGATTTGTTTGACTATGTAAGTGATGCTTGATGTCATTTTTTATTATTACTGCAGTTCCTCCATGTGCTTTACCTGAGGGATGTTTGGTATCGTATATGGTGTAGTACGGTATTTTCATGTAGTTTTTTAGGGTGAAATGTGTTTCTGAGACAAGTAGTATATCAATATTATTTTTATACAAAAATATTTTAGTTTCGTGGGCTCGCTGTTGCAAGCCATTGGAGTTCCAGACTGCTATTTTCAAAATGTCCATCTCTATTTTTTACTTAGCAAGTTAGTGAGTAGTTGTAACATGATTGTTGTTTGTTGTGCTTGTTGTCTTAGTATTGTGTTTAGATCACTTACCATTTTTCCTAACATTTCCATACCTTTAATGGATTGTTTGAGCATTTCTTTGATGTCTGTAACGTCTTCGATGTTATTGTTTTCATTCTGATTGATTGCAAGCGTTGGTTTGCTAATGTTTTTAGTTACTTGTGCGTAGCTTCGTTTACCTTGGGGATCTATGTTTCTGCTTATAGCGTTTAGTTCGTGTTGTGCTTTCAATGTTGTTTCGTTATCCGTTATACTTTGTTGTGGTTGATGGTCATTGTGTGATCTGTTGCGAAGTGGAGGAAACAGTTTACGTTGTATTTGTTTCCTTATTTCACATCCTTTGTAGCTGGCTGGGTGGTTTCCGTTACAATTATAGCATTTAACTTCTTCTATTTTTCCTGTGTATGGGCAGTGTATTGTTAGGTGATTTTTTGCACATTTAACACATGCCGGGCTTCTGTTGCAATAATTTTTTGTGTCCGTATTAGTGACACCGCATGCATTGTGGTATATCTTTTTTGTAGCGTGGTGGTTCCACTGTTACAATTGTATTTAGTATTTTTTTGATTTCATAAATTTCCTTGTTATTGGTTCTGGGTTCCAGTTCTATTAAGAATAGTGGCAATGGTTGCTTCGTATCGTATCTTGTCATATTGTTTATTGCTCTTGTTTCATGGCCAATTTTTCCTAATTCTTCACTTAATTTTTTTGTGTTAGTTTTTGGATGTAAACCTCTTATAACTATTTTATAGCTCCTTTCTGTTTTGAGTTGGTACGTGTGGTATATAGCATTTTTTCCCTTTAGTTCATTTATCACTTTCCTATAAACTTCTGGGGTGTTTGTTTGAATTTTTACTTGTTCTAATTTTGTTTGTTTTATTGTGTAGTTATCCTTCCCGACTACATTGTTTAGTAGATCAATAAGCGGGTCTATTATTTGGGCCTCAACAAATATTGGTGGTGGTTTTGATATGTAAGGTGTTTTAGTTGTGGTTTTGCTTGTCGGGTCATTGTCTATTTCTTCCGTTAGTGAGCTGAAGGAGTTTCTTAAAGGTAATTCTTGCAGCCATCGCTGCTTTCCTGTATCTGGGTTTCCTGCAGCATTTGTGCCTGGAATTATTTTACGTTTTTTGCTAGTCTTTGCTAGCTTCCAGTTTTCGTCCTGGTAACTTATTTTGTTGTCGTGTCTGCACTCCTCCTGTCTCCGCTGCTCTTCCATTTCTTCTATTTCCATATCATTTTGGTTGTTATTATTTTGCTGTTGTTGCTGTAAGCCTGGTAAATCTGACGACCCTTTTATGTAATATTTTTCTCCATTGGTTGCAATCTTGATCGTTGATATCTGTTGTTGCATTGTTTGTCACTATCACTATTCGTAGCACTTCTCTGAATCACTTGACTGGAGCACACGTTTGCTTACACACATCTGTTCGCCTCGGTTGCCCGAGCGAGACTGAGAGTGGCACGTGGACGGAGAGATCTGTGGAAAAAGTGAAGTGTGAAGAGAAAAAGGGAAAAGGAAGAATAAAGAAGCATAAAGAAGCACGAAGAAGGGTGAATAGAAAGTGAGCACACGAGGAGAAGGAAAAGAAAAGAGAAAAAGAAGTTAAGAACGAGAGTGAGTTACAAATAAGAAAAACTAGAAAAGAAGAGGTTAGGAGGCCAGAAACACGGCAAAAGAAAGTAAGGTAGGGAAACGTCAGGTGGCGACAAACAGGGGAAGAGCAAAGAACACTGGTAAGGCAGTAAATAAGGCAGACTTCAATATTAAACTGGACAGATACAGTTCAACAGAAATAGAGACACCAGCCAGAGAGAAAGGAATGGAGGCAATGATGGAAAAAATAGAGAAAATGGAAAGAGGATTCGAGGCAATGATCAAGGAAATAAAGGATATATTCGAAAAGCAAGTGGTGGAGCTGAAGAGGGAAATGAAAGAGGAAAGGGAAAGAAGGGAAAGAGAGAGAAAGAGAGAGACAGAGAGAAAGGAGAATGGGAAAAGGGAAAGAAAGAATTATTGGGTAAAATCAGAAAAATTGAGGAGGAGCAGGGCTGGACAGAGAGAGAGAGAGAGAGAGAGAGAGAGAGAGAGAGAGAGAAGAAACATAGTAATCAAAGGAGTGGACTGGAACGAAGAAAGCATTGAAGAGACAGTAAAGGAGTTCATAAACGAAAAAATGAGGATAGGGGCAGAAGTAGAAAAAGCACATACGATAAAGGTGGGGGGCAAGAACGCAATAATAGTGATGACAATAAAATCGATGGAGGAAAAAAGAAGGATAATGAAGGAGAAAAGCAAATTGGAAAAGGGAGTACAACATAGACGATGATCTGACAAGAAAAGAAAGGGAAACACAGCAACACATAAGAAGGGTAGCTAGAGAAAGAAAGGAAAAGGCCGAATATGTAAAGATTGGATACAAAAAACTAAAAATAGAAAACAAATGGTATAGGTGGAACGAAAACGAAGAGAGACTGGAGGAAGAAAGAAAGAGAGGGGAAGAAAAATGAAAAAAGGGGAAAAAGGGGGGACTACAAAGGGGATGAAAATGTGCTTCTGGAATATAGCAGGGCTAACAAGTAAGGACAAGGAGGTGTGAGATTATCTGGACATTCGACGTGATCGGACTCACGGGAACATGGATAGAGGAAGGCAAATAAGAAAAGTTAAAATGTAAACTACCCAAAAAGTTCCACTGGAAATGCAGGGCAGCAATGAGAGTAGGAAAAACAGAAAAACAAAGGGGGGAATAATAACGGGTATAAATAAAGAACTAAAAGAAATAGAATATAAAGAAATAAGTGATAATATAGTTGAAAGAAAAATAATATACAATGATAAGACGTATAGGATAATGGTAGTTTATAATAAAGATATAAAAGAGACATGGAAAAAAATAGAGGAAGGAGTAGATGAAAGAAAAGAGGAAGTGGCGATCATCGGCGGAGACTGGAATGCAAGAACGGGAGAAGAGAGACGGCCGATAAACGAGAACCTAGGGAAAGAAAAAACAGACGATCAAAAGACAAGAAAATAAACATGGAAGGAAGAACACTGCTAAAGCATCTGGAAGAGAGAGGTTGGACGATAGTCAGTGGCAGAGATAAAGAAGGAGAGGAGTGGACCTATATAGGGAAGAGAGAAAACTCAGATTATGTGATTGGCAATCAAGAGACGACAGAAGAAATAATTAACATAAAAGTAAAGAAAAGAACAGAGTCAGACCACATGTCGTTAGAAATAGAAATAGCGTGGGGGGGGGGCGGAATTACAAAAAAAAAAAAAATAAAGAAAAGAAGGAAAAAGAGAAGGAGAAAAGGGAATGGACAAACGAAAGTGTGGAAAAATACTTGGAGGAATGTAAAGACTAGACCTGTAATGGAAGAACAGTAGAGGAAATGTGGACAGAAATCAAAAAGAAGATAAACGAAGCAATGCCAAAGAAGAAAGCGAAGATAAGGAGATGGGGCATGGGAGAGAAAGCGTGGTATGACAAGGAGTGGAAAGAGAGGAAAAGAGGGATGAGAAGGAAGGTGACAAAGTTTATGAAAGGAAAATGCAGTAGAGAAGCTCTTATAGAGGAAAAAAGTCATTCAGACAATGGTGCAAACAAAGAAAGGAAAAACACAAAGAAGAAGAAATGGAGAAAATCAAGAAGATCAAAACAGAGCAAGAAGCATGGAAATGCATAAATAAATATAGAAGAAGAAGAGAGGGTATAGATGAAGAAATAAGCGAAGAAGAGTGGAACAAGCACTTCATGGAAATTTTAGAAGGAACAGAACTCAAAGAGGGCAGAAAAACGGAGGAGCATCGAGCAGAAGAGAAAATAATGGAGGGGAGAGAAGATAATATAGAGAAGGAAGAGGTGATCTACCAACTAAGAAACTTGACGGAGAAGAAAGCAACGGGGGAAGACGGGTTAGAAAATGAAGTATGAAAGTATGCACCGAAGGAAGCGGGGGAAGCGCTATGGGATTTGTTAAGGAAAATATGGAATGGGGAGGGGATACCAGAAGACTGGAAAAAAGGAGTAATATTCCCGATATACAAGAAGGGGGACAAGAGAGTAGCGGAAAGTTACAGAGGAATAACATTAATGGACACAGCATATGAGATCTACGCAGGGATACTGGACGAACGGCTGAAGGCAGAAATAGAAACCAAACTGGAAGAAAGTCAATTCGGATTTAGAAAAGGAAGAGGAGGGAACAATGCAATATTCGTGATAAACCACATAATAGATAAACAGCTGAGTAGAGAAAAAGGGAAACTATATGCCTGCTTCGCGGATTTAAAAGCGGCGTTCGACAGGTTAAACAGTGAGAAATTGGAGAAGAAAATGAGAAAAATGGGAATTAACGAGAAACTAATTCGAAGGATAAAAGAGCTGTACGCCGAAACAAAGAATGTGGTGAGAATCAAGAATAAAAACACAGAAGAATTTTGGACAGTGAGGGGAGTCAGACAAGGATGCCCGTTGAGCCCGACGTTATTCAACATTTACGTGGCGGGGTTAGAAGAAGAATTAAGGAAAGGACAAGTCGGGGGCACAGTGGTAGTAGAAAGGAAGGTATGGTCACTGACATATGCAGACGATATTGTGCTAATGGCTGATAAAGAAGAGGAACTAAAACAGATGCTAAAAAGATTTGAAAAATTTTTAAAGGAAACCGAATTGGAACTGAGCACGGAAAAGACCAAAATGGTAGTGTTCGAAAAAAGAAAGAACAAGAAGAGACAAAGAAAATGGAAATGGGGAGAGCGAGATTAGAAGAAGTGGAAGAGATAAGATACCTAGAGTACATATTAGAGAAAAACGGCAGTGATGAGAAACATATACAAGACAGGAAAAAGAGAACAGTAATAGCAATGAATAAAACATGGAGCGTGGGAGAAAAAATTTTCAAACAGGACTACAAAAGGAGAATAAAGATGTTGGGAGCACTGGTAGAGAGCGTGGCACTGTTTGGAGCAGAAATATAGGGCTGAAACATAGAAGAAAGGATGGATAAAATACAAAGGAGATATGTAAAATGGATCCTAGGTTTAGACATGACAACACCGAACTACATATTGGCAGAGGAATGCAAATTGATAGAAATAAAAGAAAAAGCACTAAGAAGAGCAGCAAGGTATGAAGGAAAAGCCATAGGATCAAAAAAAGAAGTAAAGGAGTGTATAAAGGAAAGAGAGAGAAACTGGGGAAATGGCCAAGAAGGGAAAAGAGCAAGAAAGAGAAAGAAGGAACTAGAAGAAGTGAGAAATGGAGGGATACAAAGGGAAGCAAGAGAAGAACAAGGAAGGACGGCAGTAGACCAAATTATAGAAGAAAGGAGAAAGAGAAAAGCAGAAGAGGGGGGAAAAGGATAAGGGAGACAAAATATAATAAACATTATAGGAAAATTACCAAAGAAGAGTTACCAAAATACTTATAAGGGAGGATGAAGTGGAAGGACAGATAAATACTAACAAGATTCAGATGTGAAAACGAGACCAAAGCAAGGGAATACTGGAAAGAAGAGGGAGAAAAAAGATGCAGACTATGTGAAAGGAAAGAAGAAGACCTGAGGCACGTAATAGAAGAATGCGAAATAACGGGAGGGACAAAGGAAACAGAGAAAGTTTTGAACGAGACGGGAGGAGGAATAAGGTATCTGAAAACAATAATGGAGAAGAGAAGGCAATACAAAACGGGGAGGAACGACAATAAGGGAGCACAGCAAGCAATAGTCTTAGAAATAGATTACACAGCGGAGTGCAATATAATAGAGTAGATAAGAGGGGAGATAGATACGTAAGAAAAGAGTTTAGAGTTTAGTTAGATAGATATAAGCGAGGAGACAATAAGGTGATAACGCCATAAGAAGGAGAAAATGTAAAAAAGTAATTAGGCAAAAAAAGATGTAAAACCGAAGACTCGTCCAAAGCCGAAAGGCACAGATTAGGTAATAATAAATAAATAAATAAAAATACAAGTTGTTGGAATAAGGAGTAAACCTGTCACCTCAGCGTTATAATCAAATTCAACCACCTCTATTATCCTAATCAAAATAGGGGATCGATCATTTTCGTGGCGTCGATTGTATAATCGTAACGGGAATTTACGACTCCCGTTTGACGCGCTTCCTCGAGATTGCGTCTCTCCGCGAACGGTCGAACATATGTATATTTACATATTTCCTTTTTACGAAAGGATATATATATATATATAATATTTTTAATGAAATGAATTTTATGTAGTGAAAAAGGTGGAGCCCAAGGAAACGGAGATGGACGAAGATATTTTGGATGACTGCGGTGATTTCATAAAGGCGAATGAATTGCTGGGGACGAAATTCAAAAAACAGAATGAAGGTAAAAATTACATTAACTGTTCTACAAATAAAGAACGCGAAAGTTCCGAAGATTGATTTTTATCGTTTTATTGCTTGTTACAACCGCAAATGATTAAGGCAACTGTTATTAACGAATGCTACTGAATACGACTATTTAGAATTTTTATTTGATGCAATTCCTGATCTTAATCTAAATGAGCTTATGATCTTAAAAATTTTGCCGATTCTACAATTATTTACAAAGATCTCATTGTCAGTAGCTTACATAAATGTGTGACTATATAATTGAAATAGATCGTATTCGTATTAATACTTCTCACTGACGTATCGTAAATTGAATCGAATTAAATTTATTTAATTTTATTGTAAATATTTATAAATTCCTAATGTTTATATATTATTATATATATTACAAATATTTTTCCTCCTTCCTTGATAAAGATGAAAGTGCATGAATAGTTCAAAGTTCAAGAATTTTCGTTTTCATGCTTGCTTTAAAATGGAAAATAAAAGTCCATCGAGGCCTTTAAAAATAAAAGTACATCTAATATTTTACATTATGATGTATATTACTAAATACGACGCAATATTATACTAATTAAATCGATAGAAGAGGGAAATAATTATTATAGCTGAACAAAAAGTTACGAATTTTTAAAAGGAATAAAAAAAAAGTTTCTTAAATAAAAATATGTTAAATGAAAGAAAGGTATATCGAATTGTTTCCAAATTCAGAGTTTTAGAGTTTCTATAATTTTAACGGTTTACATTTGATAGTATTAGTTATAACCTATTAGATCCTTAGTTAGTAAAGTATATTTTATTCCTAATTTATACCTTAAATTACAAAATGTAAAATATACATTTCGTAACATTTAAAATAGGTGTGCTGCGCATTCGGAATTATATTAGATATTTGGAAGGTAAAGCTATAGAACCGAAAATGGCGGACAGGCCCGAAGAAGAACTGGAAATTGATCCAGTATTAAGGAAAGACATTGCAGACTTGTTGAAGAAATCTCACGATTTATCTAATGATATCTATCAAACGGAACAGGAAATAAAAAATCTTGGAGTATGTATAACATATGCGATAGATAGGTATATTAAACAAGCTTTATATTTTAAATATTTTAAGTCCTTTATTTCAAAAGACTAATATGTAACATATTTAACAAGGCAATTGATTTATTGATAATGTATCAAGTGTTTCTGTGTTTTTGAATAATTTTCTACTAAAGCAGTTTTCGAAATTTTTTCCGTTTTAAACTATTTTGACAACTAAAAAGGTAAGAACATAAATTAAATTTATGTTATAATTTAATGTTTTTAAGGATAAAAAACTGTGACTATTGATAAATGATAAACGACTTTACATTTCTTCCATTATAATTAGGTATATTCGTTTTATTGAAATAGTCTCCATAATTTCTATTAAAATAAAAGTCAATACATTGTTTTGGGTTTTTTCGTAATAGTTAAAAATGTATAAAAGCATAAATATTTATAGTATATTTAAATATTTAAATAAAATATGATTCTTAATAATAAAAATACTTAATAACAGTATTTATTAACAATTAGATGTAGCTTTACGGAAAAACTCAAATTTATATGTATATGTATTAATACGATCATTTATTATTTTAATATAATGCACAGGCTAAATCTGGCGAGGGCATTTTCGATCCTGACAGCTGGCTAAACGTAAGTCCGAAGACAAGATCCGTTAGATATACTAGCAGAATTTACATACTATTGGAATTTTATTTTTGTATATTTCTAATGGCCGAATGATTTTATATTAATCGGGACTTGGCATTAGCTACAATTTTTATGCAAAAAAGATTTCCCTAATGAAAGGTGAAAGATTTATAGATAGATCATTCAAATCTTTGACAAAAAAGCTCCCATTTAAAAATGTAAGAATGAAAAAATGTATTGCCATAAGCTTTCGCGTGAAATGGTTCTAAATTCGAATCTTCAACAAACGTAATAAATTATAACATAAACGTTAATAATTCACACGTAATTCCTCATAAGAGAAATTTGAATTTTTTGTTTCTTATTTTACCTCCAAATTTATTGGTATTGATTATATCTTTCATATCATCAGTTATTAAGAATCAATGCTGTAGCATTATCAAGAATTTTATAATGAAAAATAATTTAAAAAGTGCTTTATTCGTATATGGAAACATTTAACATATAGACAGGTACAAATATTTTTTGACATATTATACGAATATTGGTGCGTTATTGAATTATATAATATCGATGTATTGTTACCGACGTTGATTATCGCATATGAATCACAATGATATGGATTAGTGATGTTACTTACTAAGTGAATAAACCTGATAGATCTAATAAATCATTCCGTACTCCAGAAATTAATAAATGTCCAACATCCTCCGTTCTATTAAATTGAATGTCCTAAATGTATCTTCAAATTGAAGTAAAAATTTAAATAATATAACTTTAAACAAATTACATTCATAATTTTGTTCATCTATCAAAAAATGGAATATTTCTAACTTAATTGTTAGCTTTATCAATTGAATCTATTCTCTGTGATGAAAATCTTTTAGTTATGTCCATAAAAATACGACATTACGTAAATATTTTCCAATCTTTTCCTTTATTCTTTTTCTTTGCAGTCGTTGACGTTGACACAGTTAGCTGAGCTTCACGATAAGATTTGCCAGTTGACATTGGACATGGTGCACCAGGATAGCAGAGCAGTGCCGTGCGATGGTTATGAACCAGCGACTCCGTCAAAGGCGGATTATAATATTTTGAACCAGCGTATAGCTGCTTTGCAGAAACAGATAGCGGAGAAGCAAATGGAGGCAGGCTGGAAGCTCCAGGAACTGAGGAGGGCTCTTCAAAACGAGCAGGCTAACCTAATTCGAATCTCCGATCAGATGAACTTTGAGAGAAAACGCAATTTGAACCTTCAGCATATCATGGATGATTCACCGTAATCCGGTTTTTCTTTAATCTCGTTCATCGTTCGACGATCGTTTTCTCCAACACATTTCACGGATGAGAAGAATCATATTTCCTTGGTTCTTGAAGCTAATGAATTTAACGAATGCATAGTGAACTATAAGATCAGCAGACTGTATAAGAAAACATAGGTCCTGAAATTGTGTTATCGATGATACATCTGTTTCTTATTCAGTGATCACCGATGTAAGTATATGTAAATAAAAAGTATGTCGTTACAAAATTAATATTCGAATTTTCTTGTGTGATTTGTTGTTTTCACGTTAGTTCCGCATCTCTAAATGTTCAATACGTTAAAAATGAAAATTGCTCGACGAAATAGAAAGAGGGCCTTGATATTGATAAGAATGCGAACAATGTATTGTAATTCACTCATAATTCTGACACTTGAATGCAATTTTAAATTAAAAAAAAAGTTGCTTTGTGATTACATTTCAGGTAAGCATAATCCAAAATATCAGTAATTAAAAAAACAAAATTGAGTTACATGTGAGAACAGAACAGAGGGTACCCTTGCTTGTGTGACAACGACCATACCCAAATCCACGTCATTCCATACTACCTGACAGTGAACCGTTAGGCTTTGACGTGACCTTTGCACAACATTGCATTTTCCCCATTACGTGGGGCAATCAGGATCCTCTCCTTGCCCCTTAACATATAAAAACCTAGGTACCTAACATATAAATTCTTAGAAACGCAACATATAAAAACTGCAAGCATTCGACCACAAAACTAGTCTTGTATACAGTCTTGGCCGCGATTTGAATATCTATTTTGACTTTGCTACTTCATTGTAATATTATACTTAATCATTTTATGAATAAAAACCTACAAAAATATAAAAGCACAGTCAAGTTAAGCTATTGCTCAGCTCTTCCTCTTTGTCACGAATTTTACGTGACACTTGCCTCGGAACTTTTGGAGCATAGAGCACACGAAATCATCGGGTGAAAACGCAACGCTCTATTTTATTTTTTTAGTGGGGTCAGTGGGATCTTTTTTTTATGAGAGTTTTACTCCCTAACCCCAACCAAGCCAGCTGGTTTGGGTGTGTTCTTTCCTTCTATTTTCTTGTGTACCTGCCGATTTCTTCTTTGACCGTTGGTATTTTTAAATCTTTGCGTATATCCTCGTTTCTAACATACCATGGGGCGTTGACTATTGTTCTCAATATCTTCGATTGTGACGACTCTAGTTTATTTATGTGACTCATTACTGATGTCACTCATAGTTGTGTTCCGTACTCCTAATTGGTTTTATTATCGTTTTGTAAATTTCTATTTTATTTTCTATGCTGAGTTTAAAGTTTTGACTAGTTAGCCAGTACGTCGGTCTTTTTTTTATCCGTATCTTGTCTACAATCGATTTAGTATGTTGCTTCCATGTAAGCTGTGTGTCTAAGTGGATTTAACTTGCCTTGTTTGTGTTACGAGTGTGCCATTCAATTGGATATTTGATGGTTTCCGTTTTCGTAGTGTAAATGTAACATGGTTGCATTTACTGGGGGTTGCTTTCGTTTGTTTATCTTGCATCCATTTTTCTATCTTAGTGATATCCTCTTGCAGTAACGTGACTGCTGTTTCTGGATTAGTGTGCCTGACTAGTATAGCCGTATCGTCCACGAATGTCAGTATTTTGCTGTTGGTAACTGTTGATATGTTGGCCGTGTACGGTGTATAGAATATTGGTTCTAAGACGCTTCCTTGCGGTACACCTGCCTTGATGTCTTTAACTTCAGAATATGTGTCCTTTATTTTTACTACAAAGGTTCTATTGCTTAGGTATGATTTGAGTAAGTGGCGGATTTGTTCCGGGAAATGTTTTTTGATTGTTTGTAAAAGGCTTTAATGGTTCACTTTGCCAAATGCTTTCTCGATGTCCATGAAGAGGGCTGTACAATATTGTTTCTTTTCTATTGCTAGTAAAATTTCGTTGACGAGCCCGTGCATTTGCTCTGTCGTGTTCGTGCTTGTTTCTGAATCCTAATTGGTGATCTGGTATTAATTTTGCTTTCTCTATTGTTAGTTTTAGGCGATCGCATATTATTTTCTCTAGTATTTTGGAAAACACAGGAAGTGATATTTGCCTGTAGGATGCAGTTTGGTGTGGGTTTTTGCTTGGCTTAGGTAACATTATGATCTGTGCTAACTTCCATAGATTAGGAAAGTATTGGGAACTTAAAATTGCATTGAATATTAATGTGATTAAACGTATTGCTTTTGGGGGAAGGTTTTTCAAGATTTACCTTAATTTCTTGTGCTGTTGTATTAGGTATGGTGCAGTGTTCGTTAGTTGGGGTACTAGTATTTTGTGCATCTTCGCCTGAATGACATGTGTTTTTACTATTGTTAATATTATATGGAGTAAATTGTTACAAAGGTGATTGAACTATTCTGCAGCTTGCTCTTCGTTGCTTCTGGCCCATGTGTTGCCTGCTTTTCTGATTGCTGGGATTTGTTTTATTGGCTTCTTTATTTTGTTCGTGGCTTTCTATAGAGAGTAGTTGGCATTCTCGTGCGCAGAGAGTGTTTCTATCAATTTTGAGAATTCGTTATTATTATGATCATTTATTTCACTTTTTATTTCCTTTGCGTATTTGTTTAGATGTTTCTTGTTTTCACGTGTTCTATGTTTTTGCCATGTTGCTTTCGCTTTCATCTTTTCTCTGATTTTGTCAAGGATGTCTATTGGAATTATTTTTGTTCCCCTGTTGTTTGGTTCATAATCTGTAGTTGTCCATGCTGCTTCTTCTATAATTTCTATTAATGTTGTTGTTTCTATTAATGTTGTGCCTGTTCGATGTGTTCGGGTGTTTTTAGTGGAATATTGCAGTTGATTTTGCTCTCGATTAATTCTTTAAATGTTTACCATTTATTGCAAAGCACTTTTATTGCAAAGCGTCTCTGGATTGCTATAAAGTATTGGTTCGCTTGTGTATTCTATTATTATCGGTGTACGATCGAAGCTAAACTCAAGACTGGTGTTATTTTTAATTTGTTTGCGTTTATTCCCTTTATAACTGCAAAATCAAGCAAATCAGGAGTTTTGTTTAGATCTGTCGGCAAGTATGTTGGTCCTCCTGTGGATAATATGTTGAGATTACTTGTTCTAATATGTTTTTCTAGTGTTCTACCTCGTGGTGTGTTAATTCTTGAGCCCCATGGCTGTGCTTTGCATTGAAGTCTCCCGCTGTGATGTATTTGTCACCTAAGGATTAAAAGTACTCTTCCCATTTTTGTAACGTCATTTTGTGTCACGGTGGTGCATATACTGCTGACATTAATTGCCATTAATTTGTATTTTAACGGTGGTTGCTTTTACGTGTTCCTGACTGATTTGACTATGTAAGTGGCGTTTGATATTGTTTCTTATGATCTCTGCGGCCCTGCCTGTGCTTTTCTTAAGGGATGTTTGGTATCATAAATGGTGTATTATGGTATTTTCATGTAGCTTTTTGGTGTGAAATGTGTTTCTGAAACAAGTAATATGTCAATGCTATTGTTACATTGAAATTGTTTAGTTTCTAGGGTCTGTTGTTGTAGGCCATTGGAGTTCTAAGCTGCTATTTTCAACGTGTCTATTTCTATTTTTTACTTAATGTGTTTGTAAATAGTTGTAGCATGACTGTAACTTGTTGTGTTTGTTGTCTGATTGCTGCATTTTGCTTACTTATCATTTTTGTTAGCATTTCAGTGCTCTTGATGGATTGCTTGAGGAATTCTTTGATTTCTGTTGCGTCGTTATTGTTGTTGCTTTGGTTTTGCTTGTTTAGGGATGGCGATTGGTTAGTTACTTGTGCATGGGGTGAGTGTCGCGGTGCATCGACTATACGCGGGCGTCGTTCGGTCCCGAGTGATGTACGGGGGATTCTTAGGAAGTTGCACAGGGTAACCGCCATCAGAATCGTCAAGGGATACCGAACGGTGTCCTATGCGTCGGCGACCGTCCTCGCCACGTCTCCACCGTGGGAACATCGGGCGTGGTGCTCAAGAGGAGATACATCTACATGAGAGCGCTGGACCAGGGAGAGGACTCGGCCGAGCAGGCGGCCCCAGACGACCTAGGAACCGCCGAGGAGGATGCGTGGGACCAGTGGCAGTCCCAGCTGATCAGCGAGGGAGGTTAACATCGAGGTGACGAGGCCGTCCTCCCAAGTTGGGAGGCATGGAGGAGCCGACGCGGTCTCCCGCTGTCCTTCAGGATGACCCAGCGCTTACGGGACACGGCGTGTTCGACAAGTTCCTTAGGAAAATCGGACGCAAGACGACGGACATCTGTTGCCACTGCGGTGAGAGCAGGGACACAGCGCAGGGGACGCTGGAGTTTTGCCCGGCACGGGAACGGCTTCGCTACACCTTGCGTCTCATCATAGGCGAGAGGTTGACCCCCTCGGCGATTAGAGAAGCGATGCTGAGCGAGCTGCAGAAATACGAGGCTGTCCGCTTCTTCTGCGAGCGAGTTATGCTTGCAAAGGAACGGGCAGAAAGGGAGAAAAAGAGAAACTCTCACCCTTGTAGGATAACGCGATGGAGGGGGATTGCGGTCAAGCGACCCAGGGCCGCTCCACCACCGCCCTCAACGGAACACGATTAGCAGGGGAATGGCGCTAGGGGCAATGGCCCCCACTGGTGCCAATACAGTAGGATCGGCTCGATCAAGGAACGCGGGGAATGCAGTGATAGTAATTACCAAAGAACGAGGCCGGCGGCATTCTTATTATACGCGCAGGCAGGCCATCGTGGAGTTTTAGTCGGTAAGAGTCCGACACTGCTCTGCTGTTGCCTGCAGCGGCGGAGTGTCCATGAGGATTTCTCCACGTGATAAAAAAAGTTACTTGTGCATAACTTCGGCTACCAAAGGTGTTAATGTTTCTATGATTAGTGTTCGATACGTATTATACATTTGGTGTTGGCTCTGGTTCTGTAATTTCTTGTTGTGAGTGATGCTTGCTGTATGTTCTGCTTCGAAGCGGTGGAAACAGTTTTCGTTGTAGTTGTTTTCTGACTTCGTAGCCTTTATAGCTGGCTGGGTGGTTTCCATTACAGTTATACCATTTTACTTCGTTTATCTTTCTTTTGTATGGGCAGTTTGTTGTTAGGTGGTTTTCTGTACATTTGACACACGCCGGGTTTCTGTTGCAGTTTTTTGTTTGTCCGTATTGTTGACACCGTATGTATTGCGGTATGTCCTTCTTATAACGAGGTGGTTCAATTATTACTATTGCGTTTAGGATCTTTTTAATGCCGAAGACTTCTTTGTTATTAGTTTTGCCTTCAAGTTCTATTAGAAACACTGGTAATGTCTATTTTATATCGTAACTGTTTATATTATTTATTGCTCTTACTTGGTGTCCAATTTTTGCTAGTTCCTCACATATATTTTTTGTGTTTGTTCTTGGGTGTTGTCCTCTAACTACTACTTTGTAGCTCTTTCCTGTTTTAAGCTGGTATGTATGATATACAACGTTCTTTTCTTTTATTGCTTGTGTCACTTTTCTAAAGATTTTTGGAGTTTTTGTTTGTACTTTTACTTGTTCTAGTTTTAGTTGCTTTATAGTGAAGGTTTCTTTTCCAGCAGTCTTGTTCAATAATTCAATTAGGATATCTATTATTTGGGCATCGATGTAGATTGGTTGTTGGTTTAACGATATGAGTTCTGGTTTTTGCTTTTGGGTCCGTATCTACCTCTTCTATGAGTGAATTGAACAAATTTCGGAGTGGGATGTCTTGTAACCACTGTTGCTTTTCTGCGTCTGAAATTTTCATAGCGCTTGTGCCTGGTATTATTTTACGCTTCTTGTATGCTATTGCTACCTTATAGTTTTCATGTTGATAGGCTAGTTCAGCATTGTAGATGTTTTCTTCTTGCTTTTGCAAAGTTTACTTTTTTTTTTATAGGTGAGCTTTCCTGTTCTTTTTCAATTGGTTTTTTTCTGTTTAACGTATTAGTAGCGTTATTTATGTAGTATATTTCATCTTTGTTTGTTATTTTGATTGGCAGTATTTGTTATTGCATTTTGGAGCTTTAACCATTTGGCCGTCATCAATGTCGTTTTGTCCACCTAAATTCACTGCTTGTCGCACTTTCAGTGAAGCTCAGTTTCTCACGTCTATTTAGCTCGAGTGCTCGAGCAGAACTGATCTTCGAGTTTGTCTATTTTATTTCTTTAGTAATATCAGTGGGGTGTTTTCTTTTTAGTCTTCTTTTCTTTACATGGATTTTGCTCGTTTCAGCAGCCAGCTGGTTTGGATGTGTTGCCATTCTTTCCTTGTATTTTTTTGCGCATCTGTCGATTTCTTCTTAGACCATTAGTACAAGAACCTATATGTATAATTAAAATATGGTAATGAGGCGTTGTCCCATTTGAATCATTAGAAAAGTTGAAAAATATTTCTATATCATAGCATTGCATTTTTTTATATTGACATCAAGTATAATAAAACGAATAACACAGCATTTTCTAATTAAGTAGGTTTAATCTTGAAGAAAATGGTTTTAATAGGAAATCAGGAGCTAAAGAAGAAGTCGAGATAGGGTTACAGGTGAAATATGTGAGCCTTATCATTGACACTCAATGGACGTTCGGGCCACACTTCAGGCGTCGACTATATGAGGGTATCGTCCGTTCTCGGATCCTGTACGGGTCTCCGGCGTGGGCAGGGGATCTGATGACGAGTTGTCGCAGTCTGCTCTTGCTGAGGAGGCTACACAGGACGACCGCTATCCGCATAGCGAGGGGGTATAGAACGATATCCCATGCGTCGGCATCCGTGCTAGCTGCGTCACCTCCGTTCGAACTGCAAGCCCTCGTACTCCAACAGTTGTACGACCACCTGTGGGATCTGGGCTGGGGCGACGGGGGAACGCAGCCCACCAACTGTGACCGGCCGGTCCAAGACGTCCTGAGGGAGGCAAAGCGAAGGACATGGGAAAGGTGGCGCTCCCAATTGCTGGATGAAGACACCACGCGGCCGCACCGAGCCGTTCGCGCCATCCTTCCCAACTGCGAGGCCTGGAGGGACCGCGGAGGAGTCCCACTCACATACAGGATGACGCAAGTACTCATCAGTCACGGCGTGTTCGGGGAATACCTGCTAAAAATTCAAAGGGAGGTGACGTCCATCCGTGACCACTGCCAAGAGGAGGAAGACACGGCACAGCACACACTGGAGCGCTGCCCAGCGTGGGAAGAACCGCGCCGCGTACTACGCCTCACCATCGGCGATAGGCTAGCCCCTGAAGCAGTCATAGAGGCCATGATGAGGGGCCAACAGGAGTTAGCCGCCGTCCGCTACTACTGCAAGCAAGTAACGCTAGCGAAGGAGCGGGCGGAGAAGAACAGAGAGAAGAGAGGCGATCCCGTCAGAGTGGCTCGCCGAAGAGAACCGATACGACACCGCGAGACCGCGGCACCACCACTACCGCCGTCATAGAAGAGCGCGGCGAAGGAGCCGTCAGACTGAGGAGGGTGTGGTCCCCCCTCCCTCGCTGCCAAAGTTAACCAGGATGCCTCCCACAACAACAAAGGGAGACGACGACGAAGGAGTGTCACGGAAGTATATCGAATAAAAAGCACCGGGACACTCCTGATAAGCGTCATGACGACCACCGTGGGGTTTTAGCCGGTAAGAGTCCGACACTACCCCGCCGCTTCCTAGAAGAGCGGCGGAGTGTCCATGAGGATTTCCCCACGTATAAAAAAGGTCTTGCCTTTCAATATTGTTTAGAAGAACAATATACAGATGGTATTTAACTCTTAGATTTTTAAGTTTTCACGATGATTGATCGATGTCATGCTTTCAGTTCTTCAAGATCAGTCGTGTTACGTTGTGCGTTGCATTTTTGCGCCAACATTTCGTGTACGTTACATTTCCTTATGCGATCGAAGAAAGTGTGCCTATATCGTGACATCTTCAACTTGTTCATGCAATTGTGCAATGTTTGAGACCGCGTACTGTGATCGATGTAATGTAACATCTAAAGAGGAGAGAGGTCTTTCGAGACTCGTTCAACACAACAACTATTGACTTTTAACGTGTAGATAAATACCCCATCGTCAAAGAGATAGCCCAAGTGTGCTATCTTTAATTTCTCAATGATGCGTGCAAAGTTTTTCGTCTCTAACGTATAATATTAAAACATTATGAGCTCAGAATGTACGGTTAGTTGAAAATAATTAAAAATATTATGAGGTTTAGTGTGTGTCACGTCCCGCGACCCGCACGATCCGTAGCGCGAAAGTAAAATTGATAAATTCTCCTAAATCGAGGTAATTTAAAACGTTTATTCGAAACCGTGTTTACAGTATTTGAAGTGAAAGGCAGTTAAAGCCGCTAAAAGCTATATCTTGCGAAAACTCATCTAACTATGTTTTTATATTATGTCTTTATAACGATATTAAGATAATTTAAATTGGAAACAAACTCGGCAGTTGAACAAACGTTGGGGATGTTCCCAAACATTTTCAAAAGAAAGACCCCGACGTTTTTTCGTCTCCGACGAATATAAATGTAGCGACTCAGAGAAGTCAGGATGAGAATATTTACCGTTCGGTTATCGAGTAAATCAATTACCGTTCGTCTATTGAATATTATAGATTAATTATTCGTTCTATCGAAGAGTCAGTTATCATTTTGTCTATCGAAAACTTAGCTATCGTTTTGTCTATCGAAGAATCAGATCATTTTGTCTATGGAAGAATCAACATTTGTCAACCGAAGAATCATCATTTTGTCAATCGAAGAATTTCATATTCGCCAGCCAATTGTCAATATCGAAATCGAGTAAGATTTCAATAAATCATTTTATATTGTTAATTTACTTTCGAACAACTTTAATCCTCTCCCGTGCCAGTATTCCTGCACATAGCAGATTAGTCGAAAGTGGAGCTTATTGCCAGTTGCATTAAAGATCAGTTGACGCTACCTTCTCGTCGGCGACTAAATAGAACGTAACAGTGTGTAACAAAAAAAAAAAAAAAAAAAAAAAATTTTTATTTTAAGAATGAAATGATAGCACACTCTGTTAATATGTTTAGAAATATTTCAGTAGTTTATGATCTATCAACGAGTAAAGATCACAGTGCAATATTATATAAATTTGTAAGTATGGGACGTGGAAAAAAATTAAACAAGTTTGCAAAAAGCAAATTCTTGAATTAAAACAGCAACAGTTATCAGTAGCAAAAATATCGAAAGTAATAAGAAGAAGTCGTAAAGTAATACACAATTTCTTAAAAAATGTTGAAGATTATGGTAAAAAGAAAAGTACTGGTCGGCCGTCATCGTTATCCGATCGTGATAAGTGAGCAATTTTGCGTGTAGCTTCCAACTCGCAGTTAACAACGAAGCAAATAATGAAAAAATCTAGTGTTAGTGCCAGTTTTTCAAGTGTTCGTCGAGTTTTACTATCCTGCAAAGATATTAAGAGGCTAAAATTGAAAAAGAAACCTTCGTTAACAGCGAAACACAAAGTAAATCGTTTACGCTTTGCAAAAGAAAGAATACATTGGAAAAAAAAAATGGAGGAGGGTACTATTTTCAGACAAAAAAGATTCAACTTGGATGGTCCTGTTGGGTTCCAATATTATTTTCATGACATAAGAAAAGAGACAATGTCAGCAATTCGACGATAAATGGGTGGAAGCAGCGTGATGGTTTGGGCTGGCATCGGTTATTTCGCAAAGATAAATATCAAGTTCATTAATAGGAGAATGAATAGTGTCCGATACATAAATTTAATCAAGTAACAAATAAATAATCATGCTAAACGCATTTCTGGACCTGATTACATCTTTCAACAAGATAATGCATCTGTATACACATCCAAGATTATCCAATCATATTTTAATGAAAATAATATATCTATTTTGCCGTGGCCTGTACACTCCCGGGACCTTAATATTATTGAAAATTGTTGGGCAGAACTTGTTCACGGCGTATACGCGAATGAAAAGTAGTATCAACATCTACAAGAATTAAAAAATGCAATTGTACGCGAATGGGATACGTTGTCAAAATTATATCTAGAAACTATATAAATCGATACCAAATCGTACAATAGAAGTAATAGAAAATAGAGGGGGATGTACCCATTATTAAATAAGTATATATGTTTGATAAGTAATTATTGTTAGTTATAATTTATGTTGATTATTATTTTCTTATTGTATATGTGCTATTATTTCGTTCTTAAAATAAAAATTTTTTTTGTTACACACTAAACCTTATAATATTTTTAATTATTTTCAACGAACCGTATATTCTGAGCTCATAATGTTTTAATATTATACGTTACAAACGAAAAACTTTACACGCGTCATTGAAAAATTAAAGATAGCACACCTGGGCTATCTCTTTGACGAGGAATGTATGTTATAATATGTAAAATGATTATAATTAAAATGTTAAATATAAAAGAGATTATAATTAAAGTGGCATGGTGAAAATAAATATTGCAAGTATGTATAGATACCCATAAATATTGGGTGATTTGCTGATTTCATAAAGGGACAATTGAAAGGTTAGTAAACATCAATTATGAATCCTCATAATTAATTTTTTGGATACCGAATAGTGAAGTAGCAACGAAGGGCCTGAATGCTGGGTTAAATTGATCCACAGAGAAAATGTAGATATATCATACATCTTGAAGTATAGTTTTGCAATAACATTGTTTTGTTTTCGTCGTCTTATTTTCAGTAAGATGCGAGTCGGTTGATACGGTGAACGATCTATAGATTAAATTATGGTGACCTGCATACGAGGGTTAATTTATTTATTCAGCCATAAAATCTTAATTCATCTGTAAAATGTAGCAAAATACTTACGCCAATTCAATAACTATAAATTAGTAGATACCTCAGTAAAAATATTTAAAACACTGTAATAAATGTATCGTATGCTTGCTGGTCAATTTTTATTTTAAACATTATTTTAAATTCTATACGAACATAGGTTCGAAAAATTGATCAATATACTCTTATATAAATATCAAAGTGCACTATCGTGGTATCTTTGTTTGCCAATGTCATATTAAGTAAATAATGACCATCGGGAAATGATGGCGGTAAACCATCCATGCTGTCAATTACGTAGTCTTCTCGTTGGTAAATTCCCTAAAATGTAACAAATTATAAAGTTAATTACCTAACGTTTTCAAAAAAATTTTCGTAAGTATGTAGTACAAGATGATTTCTTTATTCGCTCATTACATATGTACATATATTGTAAAATAGTTTATCAAAATAAAAACCAAAATTTGTATTTTATTAGGTATATAATGAAATATGAAAGAAAAAATAATTAATTCCTCTTTGATAAAAATAAATTAAAGGTTCTCGTCTGTATTACATTTCTGAGTATCAAATTATTTACACACCGGGTCCGGAGGGCAGTTATCGCCATCCATGTTGATTGCTCTTATTATAGGTACCCCTATAGATTTTGAATCCGCTGCAACCTCACAAAAACTTGTATCTATATGAAGTCCAAGATCAACCGTATATTCACCCATTCGAACCGTAAATACGTCGGCTGTTACCTATAAGAAAAATGTTGATGATATGGATATTAATTTAACGAGTAATTTTGTAATCTATCATGTATAGATTATATATAATATCTATTATATATATTATAAATTATATATATGATATTTTACATAATTTCATATCGTTTCTATTACAAGGACATATAATTAATATGTCTTGTATATATCATATTATATAATAATATATAATTTTAACCTGTATTTTAATCACTCTGCTTTCGTGGCAGGATTATTGTTTTAATATGAACAATAATACATATTATTAATAGAGAAGATAATATGAAACCCATTTTCATTTTAATAAAGCTTTTCTAAAACTACGTAATTAATTTACCTAATTACTATATACATACATGTATCTTTTTTTCATCTAATTTTCGTTTATTTCTCTTTCATGTCTAATTGGATAAACTCAAATGAAGAAAGGAGATTTAATTAGAGAATTCACTGGTCTCACTCTGATGATTGTTTGAATACTTGTAAGAAGAAAATATGTAAATAACATTTTTTTTTTTTTCAATGGATCGTTCATCATTTTCCTCTAAGAAAGCGGAATTATTCAAAGAGATCGATAAGAAGACGCATCTCAATGAGATGCAAAGTTAACTCATGGTTAGTAATCAAGATTACATTACAAAAACTTCTTCCCTTGTAACTACATGGTAGTTCCATACGTATTACGTATCATAGTTATTTCCTACTCACACCGCTAAGTAATTAAAACAGTTGATAGATATTACTGTTACATTGAGGTGAATGTACATTTAAACTATAAACTCGAATATGTGTTAACAACTACAAATTTTTACAAGTCTTTATAAGTTAAACAACTGAAAATGATTAATATTCAAAGCAATTGTAGAAAAATTTAGAATATAGCAAGATACTTATATGCATGTATATGTGTAGGTAGAAATAGCAGCCAATATACGAAATATAAAAAATTAAAGCGACAATCTTAGTTGAAGCAAGATGGTTGTACTGCAACTACATATATTAGCTTGTCCGAAAAATTTCTTTCATTTTATGAGGAAATAATAGGCGCACAACATTTTTATTTTATATTATTTTGTCGAATTACGTACGATCCATTTTGTTCTGTTGAGATAAATATCGCGACATTTCACAGACTTGGTTTCACGATTGTATGAAGGTGCACTGTTGTAAAAACAACACGTTTGCAAAAGAAAGACACTTTTCGGAGAACCTAATATATGGAAATTTTTATTAAATTGTTTAAGCTAAATGATTAATCGTTATTTATGATACTGTAATCAAAAATACTTTAAATACATACCTTAGTGTCCTCAGGAAGTGCTTTAATGATCTCTATGTACGTGTTCAGGCTAGCTCCATATGTGCTATCATAGTTTAGTTCAAGATCGCATGACTTTACATATTCTTCATTAATTTGACTACAGTCAATATCTTCCAATATTATGTCGTAATCTGCCTTATATTAACAAATATAAATTACTTAAAAAATTACAAATCAAACATTTAAGAAGCAATGTAAAAACATAAAAGAAAGTTTTCTAGTGAAGTTTCTTCTTTTTATGAACAGTTTTATATTTTCTAATTTTTATCTTTACAATATCTTATATTAATTTCAGATATTTATTAATCTTTATTAAGTTTGGATTATGTTAAAATTTCAAAAGAAATAAACTTCTTTAAGTAAATAAATATGTTATTCATAATATGTATTATTTTCTTGGAATATTCAAACTGTAATTATTTATACTAAAAAAATGATAGTTATAATTACAATAGGTATTATTATTTCTTAGAAAAGTGTATGAGAAAGTTTGTTTCATCCAAAAAGCAAACGTGCCCCGAACTTTTAAACAACGTGGAATGTTTTATAGCATTTCACAGAATATTACTCCAAAGAGAAAATAAACTTACTACACGACTTAATACATCATTTGTAGGAAAAAGTTAAGTATTCAATTATTTTATACTTACCTGCACCATGCACCATCCTAACGCACAGGCTGTGAACAACCAGAAGAGCATCCTGACAGCTAGTATCCTAGACAGCAAGTAATATTAAACGGACTATTTCAATCTGTTAGCGAATAATATTCAGCATTGCTACTGTCATCCATTCGGTTATCCCAAGAAAAAAATCCCGTCTGGTAATGTAACATCTGGTGGATCTGTGATTTTATCACAACTTATTGTCTTTTATAGTCGTGAAACTACTACTAACAACTACATAAAAACACCTGTCACGAACATCGTACATATGTAATTACGAGGGTCATAGTAAAAATTGCTATACTATCATTATGTTATTATTTATTACGTATGTAAGTATACTATTATTATGTTATTATTTATCATTAAATATGTTCATTGACAAATAAGAACGTATTCGCCGCAAAAATATTCCAACAATTTTTGCAACATTGATATTAGACGCATTATCTAACCTTTCCTCAAAGCTACACTAAATCATCAACTATCATAAACATACATACAATAGATATTTTTTCAACTTATGTGTTTAGAAGAATTTTAATACTATTACGAGATCAGAACTCATCGGATTATATATTAAACGTTGCAGCAAGTTTATTCTTTGTAAAGTGAAGACATTGACTCCTCCCACTCTGGCTACTAAATATGTACTCATAACAATATTGTTTATATTATTGCATAATATACGATGAAATAAGTATATAAATAGCAAAATATTTAATCGTAGATTCAATTTATTGTATTATAAACGTTCTACCTCGATTTCTTTTTTGTCTAAAAATACATTTCCTGTACCTTGAAGCACGATAAGTGTAGAACGGCTTCTAAAATTTTATTTCGAGTAATAATTATAAACTAAATTAAATTAAACGTGAAAGAAGGAATTTTTCTATTTACCTATATATTCGTTACCGTATATGGTCAAAGACTGTTTTAAGAGTAAACCGTTCAATTTGAATGAGCGAATAAGATAAATGATCGGTCGAAACTTATAACGTTTGAACAAGAGTTCGAAGAGTAAGCAATTTCTCATTTTATATTTTTTGTTTCATTCTTCTCTCACCTAAAACTACATGCATCCACAAGAAATTGAATTTTTCCGGAGAAATATGCCTGTATATCAACAAAAATGATCTTCTCGGTCTGCAGCCAGCTTCTATCAGTGCTCTTTCTCCTCTTCGCGTGACCATATTAAAAAGAATACGAAATAAGTCAATTCATTGACCGTTAACACTGACATGCTCCCTGTTAATCGACAAAAAAGGGACATAATGTGACCTGTATCCGCTATTTTTCGATTCCCGACCTTGAACGAGTTATCATTGCTGCCTGAAGCAATACATCGCTCACTGGCCAAAAGATAAATTACAATATCGTTGATGCATTCGTTGAAATTCTTGCTCTCGAGGATATCTATCCGAGATCAAATAACCCTACGAATAACCTGGACATTGGTGTTTTGCAAAAAATGTAAATATGTAGATGTAAAAAATATAATTTTAACGTTAATCCCCCTCCAACATTTCCACCTATACACACCTATCGGTTAGTAATGTAGAATCTCAATTATCATAACGTCGATAAAATTTCACGTTTCAAGTGACAAGATACATAATACTATCATTAATATTTGTTTCTTATGAAAAGTTGAAAGTAATACATATACTATTTATATTTGATCCCAGAAATACAATAAATCTTGACAATGAATAAATAATTATTTTCTAAATCGCTTATTCTGATTTTCAGTCATTCTTAGTCAGTATTAATAAATTCCAAGAATAAACTGCTTCATAAATCTAAAGGAATTATCAAAATTATTGATTTAATAATTAGTCAATTATTGCGAAAATGTGCATGTACATATTAATGTATGTACATTGTGTATAAACATCTGTAGTTCAACGATAATGCATCGAGTATAAAATTTCCTAAACAAATCGCGTTCGTTAAAAATTTAATTTATCCCCGGAAAGATAAATCGACAAAGCAAAACGGGAAGTTTCGCAAACGCTAACTTACGACCTATCATCACTTCGATAATACACGGACGCTTTACGAACTTATTCCAATTCCGACTGGATGGACACGCGGTTAAATGGATTTCGTCAATTCATTTACCACTTGATCTAGCTGCTCATTTCAATTATATGCGTACTCTTTGTCAGTAGTATCCAGTAGTGGACCATCGCGGCATCGTGGCGTGCACATGCACACTGCACACTATACACGCGAGCCACACCAACGACGGTTCCTGATAAAATCGTGGGAACGGATGCGATCCACGATGCAATCGAATTAATCTCGATGGAACAACACCGTGTCACAAAATGAAACAGGAAATTGCGTTGTTATTAACCATTACTGTTTTCGAGAACGTAGCTCGTTAGTAGCCTCAGCCGCATTTTTTCTTCCTCTTCCTATCTATTCCTCTATGCTGCGCTTTGTTAATTAGAATGTAACCGGTGCGATGCGACGCGATTAAATTACTCGGCTACAAGTAATTTATACGATCGCGAGCGAGCTTGGTCGTTGTAAACACCATCGGTGTAGCATGCATCGGTTATATGGAGAAATTTTGTTGTCGACTTGTAGATTTAGAAAAATCGTGCGGCTGTGATATCTTTTGTAAGGATAACGTCCAAGAGATAAAGAACGGCGAGGATTTATATAGATAAGTAATGACGAGAATAGTCTCGTAATTGCCGAGATCTTTGAGGTAGTAGATTTGAGAATAAAGAAAATTTATTGCGTAGGTACAAGATTTATCTTCTGACTCATTTTTAGTAGATTGGAGATTCTCTTTTCCACATTATAATTATTTATTAGTTAGACAGAAATTTTAACTGGTTATTTTTTTGTAATAGATTATTAGCGACTTAGTTGAAGCTATAGATTGAGTTTCATATTTCTGGCAAAAGAATGGTTTGTAGAGATTTTAGCAAGTGTAACGTCTGATTTAAATTTTCTAAACTGTTTTATAGGAGGAGGATTAATATTGAGGTGTGATCTACCAACAGAAAATTTCTTACGTTATAGAACGAAATCGTACACATTCATTTTTATATTGTCTATATTACATAACAGAGTGTTCTTTTTTTCAAGAGATATCTACAAGCGGGCTAATTTCAGATATATGTATAATTTACTCTGATTTTTTACATTATGACCTAATTCTGTCTTAAATTGTCAAAAAATAGTTTGTCATCTTCTACAATGTAAACAACAAACATGATCAGAATCCTTAATCTTATTTTATTCTGCGAAACGAATATTTCTTTTTAATTTCCTGTAGATATTTTCTGTAAACATTTCATTACTAAGGAACTATGTAATAAGAATTTTGTTCGTACAATCGATGATATGGTATGTGCTATGTCACTCTACTTTATTATCGAGTTAATCGCGATATCGTGAACCTTTTTCGTTATATATAAAGTTGAGTGAGGCAAATAAAAATATTTGTGTGGTCTGATACTGTAATATCAAAAATAATATGTAAATATTATGTTAGGTCCGGTGACTTTGCGTAACCCGGAATCCATCTCTCGGTCTAGGCAGCCACTCGCTATGTCAATATAATTAGTTGAACCGTAATAATCATAAGGAACTGTCGTAAAACTAAGCATTTCGATTTGACCGTTAAGGCCGTTAAGTGGTATAAAACACTTTCGAGTCAAGATCTTCCTTATGGTTATTGCTCTATCAGCTAAAAAGTGGGGAAACGTGTGTTTTCCCATTTTTTCCGAGATTTCCACCCGTTAGCGACCGGTGGTAGGGCGACCAACACCCAGCAAGAGTTTTCCTCTGCGACAGCAGAATCGTCACCGAACTGTACTGGTTTTACGACTACAGATCAGTCAACATCTCTACGTTGGGTTCACTAAATTAAGTTGTTGAATAAAGAGTAAATTATAACCTGTTACCTTAGCGTTATAATTAAATTCAATCACCTCTATTATCCTAATCGAAATAGGGGATCGATCATTTTCGTGGCGTCGATTGTACAATCCTAACGGGAATTTACGACTTCCGTTGACGCGCTTCCTCGAGATCGCGTCTCTCCGCGAAAGATAAGAAAACATATTATGTAGTATTGTTTCAAGTCTAAAAACTTCTTTCTTTTATTTGAGATATTTATACAAAGACCACTTGAAGCACAATTATTCAAAAGTATCTAATTGTATATTTCCTTAAAATTTTTATTTTATTGAATGTTTAAATTCAAAATCTAAAAGTTTCTAAAACATAAATAAGATATTATATTACATTAAAATGTTCACCCTTAAATATGAATTTCGAAAAATATGTTAATTTTTTAAATTTTCAAACAAGTTGCATATACGTATACGCAAGCATGTAGGTATAATAAAATAAGGAAATCTGTAATTTTTTTTGACAACATGCAGTTCTGATAAAATTCGATTCGAATTATAAGTTACAGCTTTCTCGTGAATTTTTAATACGTGTTCAAAATAATTGAAAAGATTAGGATTTATGACATTCTTAATTGGTCTAAGCCTGAAAAACTCTTGAAGGGTCAACAGTATCGTAAATCACTCGGTAAAAGAAGCAAACTTTTATTCTTCACCCTACCTTAAACGATCAGCAGTCGGGCAGATACGAGAAATCGTAGTCGCCGCATACGATGGGCAAATGCGAAGAATCAATTCTTAAGAGTCGCTATCTTCCATCTAATGGAAACCAAAGGTCGTGGTCTGGTCGCCATATACACAGAGCAGAGGTGCCAAGGAGCAGTCATCAACCGTATTCTACGACTGACTTTGCGTATGTGATTCTGTCGTGTCCGGTGGTGAGACCACGACCGTTAATCTTCGTAAGACGGAGGAAAACCATACTCTACGACTGACTGGTTAAATCTGCCTCGTTGTGTTTAGCGCTCATATTACCATCCTTTTTTTTTTTTATCGTGGGGAAATCCTCATGGACACTCGGCGCTGCGTAGTAACGACCATGTAGTGTCGGACTCTTACTGACTAAAACCCCACGGTGGTCATCACGACGTTCGGAGGTGCACCCGGGGTCTCTTGCGAATCACTACCGAGTGCAACTTCGTCGTCTATCTCCCTGCCGTTGTTGTTGTCTAGGGAGGCGTCCCGGCTTGAGTTGAAAAGCTAAGGGGAACCACTCCCCCTAGCGCCAGGTTCCCTAGTCTGACGCACCCGGGGTAGCGACGGTGGCGCCGCGCCCCTGCGTCGTAAGGAGCCTCTACGGTGTTGATGCGACGATCTACTGGGATCGGCTTTTCTCTCCCGGTCCCTTTCTGCCCGCCCCTTTCTCTGCATAACCTCCTCGCAGTAGGTGCGGACAGCGTTAAACTCCTGGGGCCCTCGGAGCATGGCCTCAACGACCGCTTCCGGAGCCAACCTCTCGCCGATGTCGAGCTGCAGGACGCGCCGCGGTTCCGTCCATGCTGGACAAAACTCCAGCGTGTGCTGCGCCGTGTCCTCCTCTTCCCCACAGTGGTGACAGATGGACGTCACCTCCCGCCCGATCTTCAGCAGGTACTCACCGAAGACCCCGTGTCCGGTGAGCATCTGTGTCGTCCTGAAGGTGAGCGGAACCCCGTCTTGATCTCCCCAAGCCTCCCAATTGGGAAGCACGGCGCGGACGGTTCGGTGTGGCCGCCTGGCGTCCTCCTCCGTCTGCTGGGAGCGCCACCGCTCCCAGATCTCCAGCTTTGCCTCTTCCCGGACGTTCGAGGCCGAGAGGCCGTCTGGCGGCAGCGTCGTCGTCGAAGGCGGTGCCCTCAGGTGTTCATACACCCGACAGAGCTCGAGGGCCCGCAGCTCAAACGGGGGCGACGCCGCCAGCACTGTCGCCGACTCGTAGGATATTGTTCGATATCCTCTGGCTATTCGGATAGCGGTCGTCCTCTGCAGTCTCCTCACCAGGGTACAACTGCGACGGTTGGCCATCAGGTCCCGGGCCCACACCGGTGCCCCATAGAGGACCCGGGACCGGATCACTCCCTCGTAGAGTCGGCGGACTCCCGACCCTGCTCCGCCTATATTCGGAAGAAGGCCGCACAAGGCGTTGGCTGCGGCCGTCACCCTCGGGACCAGGAGCACGAAATGTGGTCCGAACGTCCACCGACTGTCGAAGGTGAGGCCCAGGTACCTCATACGACACTTCACCGGCACCGCTTCGCCATTTATGGCCACGGACAAACCATCGAGAAGGGAACCTCTGCGGCGGTGGTCGATGAACCACAGGGTCTCCGACTTGGCCGGCGACACGCTCAATCCCAGTCGCTGAATAGCGTGCACCGCGCACGCCACAGCGTCTTCCGTGAGAATCACGGTCTTGCTCCACCACCGTCCCCCGGCTAGCACCAAGGTACCGTCGGCGTAGCAAACCAAGTCCGTGCCCGGGGGCATCGGGCATCGAAGGACGGAGTCGTAGGCCGTGATCCACAAGATCGGTCCTAGCACCGAACCCTGCGGGACGCCGCGCTCCACACGTCTTCTCTCTTCCCCGTTCCTCCCAGTGAAGGTGATCCATCTATCGTTCAGGTAGGCTCCGATGACCTCAACCAGGTACGCCGGCACCTCGAAGTGTCGCAGAGCCTCCACTATCCTCGCCCAGAGGATAGAGTTGAAGGCGTTGCTGACGTCCAGGGAGACCGCTACCGCCATCCCGTAGCGGGAAACCATGTCCTCCGCCATGCTCCTCACCCGCTTCACAGCTTCCACCGTGGAGCGACCCCGGCGAAAGCCGTACTGACTGTCGTGCCATCCGGGCACCCGCCCCGAGATATGGGCCTCCAGACGGGCGGCGATCACCCTCTCGAAAAGCTTCCCGATCTCGTCCAGCAGGCATATCGGCCTGTACGCCGACGGCGAGTCCGGCGGACGATCCTCCTTTCGCAGCAGGACCAATCTCGCCGCCCGCCACATTCGCGGGACTCATATTACCATCTGGAGATATCGTAAGGCGAAGGAACAACACTACTCTTGATGACTGCTCCTTGGCGTCTCTGCCCTTTGTGAGTTTTCCGGGCCTAGACCACTCTTGGAGCTCATTCAGTAGTGTCATATATCCTTACCTTTTTAGTTGTCTTAAACATGCCGTCCACGTTGAACGCTTTGCACTCAACATTAATAATTACAATATGACAGTATGATACTGATGCGCATATCACACCATAGTCAAACAGTACAAGTTTATCATGTATGCCAAGACGTATGTATAGGATGTATAATTACGTCCTATGAATTTACGTAGATACAATGGATATAGGTATACAATGTTATAGACAATACAATATTAAAGACAATATACAATGTAAATTTTCCCGGTAATTCCGAGATTGTCGGCTTGACAAGTCTCGATTCAGATTAACCCGATCCTAGTGACCGATCCACGATTGTTGGATCTTCGTTGTCTACTGGCAGATTGCAAATTTTTATCACCAATCGTTTCACAACCCCATGTTCTCATTGAGACGACTCTCGTGACGTCATTCTTGCCTGGGTACATCTCGGTGATTCGGTCGAGTTTTCAACGAAACAGGGGAAGATCATCGTCCTTGACCGTCACATTAGTCCCGAGGTCGAAATGCTCTGGAACAGCGGTTCTCCACTTGTGCTGCTGCTGGAGCTGGCGCAAATAATCGTGTTGCCAACGTCCCTAAAATTCTTGATACATTGCTCAGAGAAGCTGAAAACGACTCAAACGATTGATTTCATGTCAGTGACGTCAGGACGAGATATATCAAACAGTGGGCCTCGCGTAAGAAAGAGCCAAGGAACCAAAGGAATCAAATGAGTAGGATCGGTTCAAACAGGATGCAATGACCGAAAATTCATACAAGCCTCGACCTGCGTCAAAACTATGTATATTTCTTCAAATGTCAAGCGAGTTTCTCCGAATACTCGCAATAAATGATGTTTGGCTAATTTTACAACGCCTTCCTATAACCCATCAAAATGTGGGTCATGGGGAAGGATGAAATGCAAATCTAAGTCTTCAGTAACCGGGAACTTGAGAAAGCGCCACTTACTGATCTCAGACGTGAGAAACTGTGCTTCAGTGAAAGTGCGACAAGTACTGAATTGCAGCGGTTAACAATCAACGATCACTGTCAAACGATAAAAGTTCCAAAATGCAACATCAAATACCGCCAATCAAAATCATAATTAACATTGAAAAATACTACAAAAACAAAGTTATAAATATGTTAAGTCGAAAACCATCACTTAAAAAAGAACAGGAAAGCTCAGCCATAAAAGTAGTGGAAACATTGCAATAGCAAGCGGAGAACAACAACGACGACGAACTATCACATCAAAACTAGAAGGTAGCAGCAGCTCACAAGAAGCGTAAAATGATCCCAGGCATAATCGCTATGGAGATTTCAGATACATAAACGTAATAGTGGCTACAAGACACCCCACTCCGAAATTCATTCAATTCACTGATAGAAGAAGAGGTTGATACGGACCCAAAAGGAAAAGTCACAGCTCATATCGTTAAGCCACCACCGATCTACATTGATGCCCAAATAATAGATCTCCTAATTGAACTATTGAACAAGACTGCTGGAAAAGAAAACTTCACTATAAAGCAACTAAAACTGGAACAAGTAAAGGTACAAACAAAAACTCCGGAAATCTTTAGAAAAGTGACACAAGCAATAAAGGAAAAGAACGCTGGGTATCATATATACCAGGTTAAAACAGGAAAGAGGTACACAGTAGTAGTTAGAGGACTACACCCAAGAACAAACACAAAAAATATATGTGAGAAACTAGCAAAAATCAGACACCAAGTAAGAGCAATAAATAATATAACCAGATACGATATAAGACAGCCATTATCACTGTTTCCAATAGAACTTGAACGTAAAACTAATAACAAAGAAATCTTCGGCATTAAAAGGATCCTAAATACAATAGTAACAATTGAGTCACCTCGTTATAAGAATGAAATACCGAAATGCACGGTGTCAACAATACGGACACACAAAAAATTACTGCAACAGAAACCCGACGTATGTCAAATATGCAGAAAATCACCTAACAACAAACTGCCGATACAAAAGAAAGATAAACGAAGTAAAATGGTATAACTGTAATGGAAAACACCCGGCCAGCTATAAAGGCTACGAAGTCAGAAAACAACTACAACGAAAACTGTTTCCATCGCTTCGAAGCAGAACAGACGGCTACTATCCCTCACAACATCAAATTACAGAACCAGAGCCAACATCAAATCTACAAAACGTACCCAACACTAACCATAGAAACATCAACACCTTTGGTAGCCGAAATTATGCACAAGTAACTAATCAAACACCACCCTTAAACAATCAAAACCAAAACAACAACAATAACGACGCTGCAAAAATCAAGGAACTGCTCAAGCAATCTATCAAAAACACTGAAATGCTAAGAGAAATGATAAGTGAGCAAAATGTAGCACACAGACAACAAACACAACAAGTTTCAGTCATGCTACAAGTACTTACTAAGTACTTACTAATGTTAAGTTAAAAATAGAAATGGACACGTTGAAAATAGCAGCTTGGAACTCCAATGGTCTACAACAACGGATCCTCGAAACTAAAACATTTCTGTATAACAATAATATTGACATATTACATGTTTCAGAAACACGTTTTACGCTAAAAAGCTACACGAAAATACCATATATATATATACCATACAATACGTACAATACCATATACACCATCTATGATACCAAACATCCCTTAAGGAAAGCACACGGAGGAGCCGCAGTGATAATAAGAAACAATATCAAACGCCACTTGTATAGCCAAATCAGTCAGGAACACGTTCAAGTAACCATCGTTAAAATACAAATTAATGGCAGTTACTTCCAAATGTTAGCAGTATATGCACCATTGTGACACAAAATGACGTTACAAAAATGGGAAGAGTACTTTTAATCCTTAGGTGACAAATACATCACAGCGGGAGACTTCAATGCAAAGCACAGCCATGGGGCTCAAGAATTAACACACCACGAGGTAGAACACTAGAAAAACATATTAGAACAAGTAATCTCAACATATTATCCACAGGAGGACCAACATACTTACCGACAGATCTAAACAAGACTCCTGATTTGCTTGATTTTGCAGTTATAAAGGGACTAAACGCAAACAAATTAAAAATAACACCCAGTCTTGAGCTTAGCTCCGATCATACACCGATAATAATAGAATACACAAGCAAACCAATACTTTGTAGCAATCCAGAGACACTTTGGAATAAAAGTACTTTACAATAAATGGCAAACATCTAAAGAATTAATCGAGAGCAAAATCAACTGCAATATTCCACTAAAAAACACCCGAACACATCGAACAGGCACAACATTAATAGAAACAACAACATTAATAGAAATTATACAAGAAGCAGTATGGCCAACTACTAATTATGAACCAAACATCAGGCAAACAAAAATAATTCCAATAGATATCCTTGACAAAATCAGAGAAAAAAGGAAAACGAAAGCAAAATGGCAAAAACATAGAACACGTCTAAACAAAAAACATCTAAATAAACTTGCAAAGGAAATAGAAAATAAAATAGAAGATCATAATAATAACGAATTCCCAAAATTCACAGAAACACTCTCCGCGCACGAGGATGCTTTTTACTCTCTATGGAAAGCCACGAACTAATTAAATATGCCAATAAAACTGATCCCAGCAATCAGAAAAGCAGGCAATACATGTTCCAGAAGCAACGAAGAGCAAGCTGCAGAATTCTCCAACCACGTTTGTAACATATTTACTCCATATAATATTAACAACAGTAAAACGAAACCTTGGACTACCTGGATCTCACGAAGATTTTGGAGTATGTGCTGAGCCTTTTTACCCTTTATCAGTTCTGTTGCCAGAGGGTTCATCGCCTCCGTACTATGCATGCGATCCTCAACGGCGTAGCTGCACGGCACAGAACAACAGAAGGTGTCAGGCCCCTTGTCAGCAGTCGAAACTACTATAACTAATATTTGCTATTCTTGCAATTAATGCTACGGCAATCCTTAAGAATATCTTCCCTCAAAGCCGCTATGCCCCAGGTTGGGCCTAAATTCCGAGCACACACTTATTATCATGATTTCAGCTATTGGTAATACAATACTTTTGGAAATGGATCGATACAGCACGATGGATCATGTTCTGTAATATTTAATTTCACAAATTAATTGGAATTACGCACATATCTTAACAGCTTGGCTATAATTACAAACAGCTTCGTGGGTCAATCTCTGAGATAAACATAGATTGTTGCTGTCTAACTCGACGTCCGATAAAATTGAGATTTAATATTGCTTTCGCAAGTCCAGGGCAATATTCTAGGCACCAGTTATAACGCAACTATATATATTGTATAAGATAGTGACATCCAATGAAATATCTTATAAAAGTTGTGCACGAATTATATATAACGCGATATGCCATCAACTCGTACAAAGCTACAAGAAAGTCGTTTATCTATATCTATAAAGAGTGGAAATATATATACATATTAAGAATTTATGAAATGTTTCCATTTAAAATATTTCTCCTTGTTCAAGAATTCAAGATGACAAATTACGTATAAACGATTACATAAATGAAAGAAAAAAGAATCGAGGAGAATTCTACCACTATGATAAAAAATATGTACACATCTATATATACATAATTATATACAATATTTATTATTTTACATTGTATATATATAAAATTACATAAGACGAGAAAAAATGAATCCTATTCAAATTTAATTATTCTTAATCTTTTTGAAGATATTTGAGCAACAATTATCTTTACAAATACCGCTATCAATTCTTTTTATCACTCTTTAATTACTAGTTATCTTCCTAAATATATTCATGTGACTGACTGTATTGATTCTAAAAGTTTCCACAACGCGTGTGGTATAATACGTACATATATTTAAATACTTGTAATTATACAAACTAATGAGAAAATTTATACGAAAGAGTTCGTAGTAGTTCACTCTTTAATAAAGAATCTAATTGATAAGAAATTTAGCTGCAGACAAGATATTTACAGACATCGTAGCATTCAAAGTAAGTCATACGACTGGAATAGATTATATTTCTATTTTAGCTGGGATTTATAAAGAAAATATACAAAAATGTTGTGTGATAAAGAACATTTAAATCGTTCTGACATTACTTTTTTCATTAAACATTAACGAAGAAGTTAATATATGAAGAAGTTATATATGTACATATATATTTTTTAATAAAATTGCGCACTTTTCTTTATGAATATGGGGTATAAGTCGATTTTTCGGAACATTTTGTGTGTAAAGATATTGAGATACAATAATAAGATTTGAAAAATATTTTAAAGTTTTTATAAGGCATATTCAAAATGTTTCGCAAATGTTACTAATTGTAGATATTTACGAATATGAGATATTCTGTTGATGAACCTCACATGAATTGGGTAATACGAGTTTTCGTCCATTTGTCGTAACGAGTTCAAGTTTGTATGATTAATCCTCAATTGGTTACCATTGAGTTATAAGTCATTCAAATGAGTTGGGTTAGATACTAAAAACGATAATAGGTTTACGTGTATCAAGATACCTTTATTTATATTTATCACATAAAATGTAGAATAAAAAAATTTAATTACGTATGTACTTGGAAATTAAGTAATCTAATCAAAATTTCACCTAAATTATCCCATATGACTTAACCCTATACATATACCATATGTACAATTAAGGATACAAAATGACAGATATATCTACATATTTAATGATCCTTCATAAATTTAAGGATAAAAGTTTCCTACGAAACATAGGAAAGGTGTATACAGAGTGTTCGGCTACAGGTGTGAAAAAATTTAAGAAGCGATTCTTGAAACTAAAATGAGATGAAAATCATGAATTAAAAAATTACGTTTTCGACTTTGTTTTTTAGCTATTGACAATTAAAAATTAGCCGAAATATCCCTGTGCTCGAGCAATCCTCCTTAGACGAACGAAAGTAGGTTAGCCTAAACAGAGGAGTGCACAGAGATCTTCAAATAGAATGCTACATGGGCAATAGCTTACAAGTCACAGAGAATCCTGCGCAACGTTTTGTAAGAAAAATCGTGGTTTAAACATTATACTTGCCTATTCGTTAAAATCCATAACAGCCTATCGAACACCGTCTTATGGAATTTTCGAGTAGAGAGGATTAATGTTTCTTCTAATCCTTTGGCTCAATAAATAATCACTAAATTATAGCATATATAAACGATGTTTACACAAATTTCACACACGCACCGCGATCGTCCCGTTCGCGGATATCCACAGAAAAATCACACACGCATTAAGTATTCTTTAAATGCGGTCGAACGCTGTCTTGCATGAACGACACACATTTTCCACACAAATTACTGATCACTGCATATTACAGTATTCACGCACATACATATGAAATAAAAAATAAAGAAACCAAAAGAAACTACAAGAAAAATTGTTTAAATCTATACCCGAAGGATTAGTTATGGTATCGTTTTATAGAGTAACATTTAATAATACAAATTAATGTACAGTCAGATGAAAAATTATATTTATCGCGTTGAATCGCCTTTCATAGGTTCTCGCTTTCGTTGCTGAAATGATACTATCCTTGCAAAGCAGTTCTAGTCATTTTTAAATCACCATATCTGGCATGCAGACTATCCATTTTTTCAATAGGCATACCCAACCATTCTTTTAACATGAACACCTCAGATATCGTGACGGTCCTGGGTAATTTCGAGGAAATCATGCAAAGAAAACGAAAGCGCTGGCGAAGAATTAAAATTCGTAATTCGAATCGTAAATTATTTTTTGGAATGAACTCTCCACTAATACCTTTTTACGTAACATGTTTCAGCGATTTTAGGAATTTGGTAAGAGAGTAAAGCAGTTCTGAAAGGACAGAATCATTTCAACAGACAAAGAGAAACGTTAGGAGAATTGTATCAAGATAAAGTTCGAATTAATTGTAGATTTGGCATAAGTTTGTTATTTTGCTGTAGATTTTTTTGGACCGTGTAATGTCTTCTGGGTGTGTAGCGTGTACAGTGCGTGTTGTATGTATCATACTTATCGTGAACTTTGTTTGCAGGAAAACAGAAACTATGTTGCACATTTACTGTAGCGGTTCTTATTTTAGGTATGATTTTTCTGTAAACTATCTGAACATGCGCGATGCGTGTGTGATTTTTCTGTGGACACCCGCGGATGAGACAATCGTGGTGCGTGTATTATTTTGGTGTAGATGCGTGTGCGAATCTTGTGCGAATGTCGCCTATGTGCTATTGTTACAGACACTCGTAGCCGGGACAATCGCGGTGCGTGTGTAATTTTGCTGTGGATGCTCGCGGACGGAACAATCGCAGTTTATGTCTCTGAATACCATAGTCTTCTGTTCTACGACGTGTAAGAGGATTGAGGAATACTGTATCGCTGCTTAGTGTGACCTCATTTCGTTTGTGTAGAGAGGTTTGCTCGCGTGCAGGAGTGTTTTGGCAAATTTTTAATTATTAATAACTAAAAAGCAAAGTAGAAAACACAATTTTTTTATTCATGATTTTCATCTTATTTTTGTTTCAAGAATCACCCCTTCAATGTTTTCACACCTGTAGCCGAATATCCTGTATACATCTCTTCTCTGTCTTGTAGAAAACTTTTATTTTTTAATTTATAAAGGATCAGTAAATATGTAGATACTTTGTTATCTTTAATAGTCAATATATTTTTCTGCTTTTTCAGCATTATTCAGTATTATTTAGCACTATTCGAATCATTAATTTTTCCCTTGAATCACCTATTGTGAACGATTGTATGTATAATTTTACTAGTTTTTATAATTTATTATAATTTGTATTTTATGTGCGTTCCATAATACGTTTTATAATTTAACTTAATCTTTTCTTGTACAGATACATTCAATTAAACATTATATAACAATAATTTTCTAAAATTGTTACCAATAAATACCGTCAGAAATCTCTTTACTTCATTATTACATATCAAACATTTACCTTTTTTTCTTGAAAACATATAGTTTCATTATTTCTTAAATTTCGATAGGTAGTTTCCAGAACATTTGAAGAAATAGATGATATAATACACAAACGTATTAGGGAAGTAAAGAGAAAAAGGAATCTATTTTATTCGTTAAACACGTGTCTGCCTGTCTCTCTACTTCTTAATAAAAACGCTTTAGAAATACATGTCGGGTTATCATTAGAATTAGGACTAAGGGTATGTAATGAATCTTCACTGAAATTGGCCATCGTTGTTACACAATCGAGGTAATGTTTATTAGCACAAGTGTGGATACTACAAAATTGACAAGTAACCGCGGTGGTTAGACGTTAATGACAATGGTCTTAGGTTCGATAACGAATCCGCGGTCAACGGAATAACAATTGTACTTTCCTCCAAAGTCTAAGTCGGACTCTTCGTTAAAACGTGAGGTATTTACTGATCGTGAAGACGTTATACTCGCTGATGAGATCGCACGAGAATGTTCCTCTCCGTCGCGGTTATGCAGCGGGTGTGGCTAAGGGTACGAGATCATCGGATTCGTCGAGGAAAACCTTCGCTCAGAAAAGTGAGGGAAATGGATGTTGCTGTTAATTGGTTAATTTCTACGTTAGAGAAAGATGCTAGTCGCCTTTGAGAGAAAGTTGCCAGCGGAAAGCATCGTTCGTGAGAAAAGCAGATTTCCCGTACCTTCTCGTAGTGGGTGGTGGATTTAAGGACTGTTAGAATAAAGACTGTTTGTTCGTTTGAAGGACCTTAGTTAACTAAATCCTAAGATTTATAGCGGATCCTCAGGCTAGCTGAACATGTCCTGTGGAGATGCATCGACATCTGGTAATCGTCTTGCCCGAAGAATAGGGTCTGTGTGTGGCAAGCCTCGGGGCAGAGACCATTGGAATGTTTACTGTCAAGTGTCGCTACAACTATTTCTTTTTAAGGAGAGCTATGCAATTATTCTATACCTCTATTAAGTAAAACGTTCATTCCGTAACCGCGGCTACGTTCGGCGACTAGTTGTCGCCTCGAGCCCAAGCTCATTATCGCAAATCTCTGACAATTATAACAGGGTTAATTTATAAAGATTAAATTATTGGGGATTTTCCAAAGAATTCCAAAGGGAAGGCCCGGTGTTCTTTTATCTCCGACATACATAACATATATAGTATAATTGTACCCGTATACATATATAATATATTGTATATCAACTTTATTTATTAACTTATTATTAATTTTTAATATTATATATCAATATTTATTATTAGATATATTCTTGTGCGCAATCGTGTTTAAATACATCATACATAAACTTAAATGTAAGATTTCGCAACAAGATACGCTACTATTCAGTCAACTTCGTCAATATATAGCAAAAGAGTTATAAATATACAAAGCAAAGAGGGAAAAGAAAGACATATAGAATATAATAATAATTGCTGCTATTTATTAGTTATTAAAATATGTTAGAAATGAAATAATCATAAACGTTTTTATGCTGCTGCAACCTTTGACATTTTCAGGTATATTCCATCAACGGGTTGGAGAAGGAACAATTGCCTCTTATCAGATTTGTATACTTTGCGAGTCTTCTCACACACTTCAACCTTGAATTTTGACAAGATGGTGACCATTCCTACCTGCAATTGTTTCATTGCCAATCGTATGCCTGAAAGAAATATTATTTGATATTGTTATTAAGATATTTGATATTATTATCATTATTAAGGTTACTTGAAAATTATTGATTTCAAAATTCATAATTTAGGAACATTTTATTAGTTTTTTTTTTATAAAAACGCTTCTTACCACTGCACTGTCTTGGACCATCTCCAAATGGTAAGTGAGCCATTGCATGCCTGGTCTTAATATTTTCATCGGAAAATCTATCAGGATCGAACACTTCTGGATTTGGATAGATTTCTGGGTCTTTCTGAATTGCATAAACAGGTAGAAAGATTTGTTGACCCTTTGGTACGGTGACTTTTGTTCCTGAGAATGTGTAGGTCTCCATCGCTATTCTTGACAGCCATTGGATTGCTGGATACTTTCTTAAAGTTTCTATTAATAAACATGCAGTAGTTAGGTATATTGAATACACTTGGCCGTGGAAGATAATAATTTTTCAATTTTAGGTAGTAACTGGAAAGTAAGAATTAGAAATTACGCATCAATGCATTAAAAAATAATTTCAAATGAATTAGTAATAGATCCCATCATAAAATAACGTTTTAATGAAAACTGTAAGAATTACATATACCTAGTAGGCACGCATTTAAATATTTCATTTCGCATATTCCTTCATAAGTGATCTCCCCATTATATTTCTTTAAGACACTTTGGATTTCCTCTCGGAGTTTGTCTTGAACTGTTTGGTTCCATGCAAGTTCGTACAAAGCGTTGCTGATCGTCACCGAGGAATTTCCGAAGCCAGCAAGAAAGAAAAGCTGAGCCTGAGATGCCAGGAACAAACTATCCGCTTCTGTAAATGATATATTATAGTGACTGTATTTATTTCATGGATTTATTTACAACGATGAAACAGGAAAATACGACTATTTAGAGTTATTTCTTAATGTAGTAATGTAATATAACTAAAATAACTAAATTGGTACAACTAATCAATTTGCAATTCACAACTCACTACAATCAACAACTCGCAACTAATTAACTTTCCCCACCGAGTCATGCATTTATCACAGTTTTCGTACTCTCATCACATGTTCCGCAGCCGTCCATGACCAACGATAGTCACGAACGCCTTCTCCAAGTTCTTTTTTTTTTTGCTTTACAATTTATCCAGCTAAGCATTCAGTAAATTTTTCTAACCATTTATTACTTATATAACATCTGGATGGCTCTTCCCGGGAGATACCATATTCAAGTTTGACTATTTTATTTCTTTAGTGAGGTCAGTGGGGTGTCCTTTTAGTCTTCTTTCCATGAGAGTTTTGCTCACTTCAGCAGCCAGATGGTTTGGATGTGTTGCCGTTCTTTCCTCGTATTTTTCTGCGTACCTGCCGATTTCTCCTTTGACCATTGGTATTTTTAAATCTTTGCGTATATCCTCGTTTCTAACATACCATGGGGCGTTGACTATTGTTCTCAATATCTTCGATTGTGACGACTCTAGTTTATTTATGTGACTCATTACTGATGTCACTCATAGTTGTGTTCCGTACTCCTAATTGGTTTTATTATCGTTTTGTAAATTTCTATTTTATTTTCTATGCTGAGTTTAAAGTTTTGACTAGTTAGCCAGTACGTCGGTCTTTTTTTTATCCGTATCTTGTCTACAATCGATTTAGTATGTTGCTTCCATGTAAGCTGTGTGTCTAAGTGGATTTAACTTGCCTTGTTTGTGTTACGAGTGTGCCATTCAATTGGATATTTGATGGTTTCCGTTTTCGTAGTGTAAATGTAACATGGTTGCATTTACTGGGGGTTGCTTTCGTTTGTTTATCTTGCATCCATTTTTCTATCTTAGTGATATCCTCTTGCAGTAACGTGACTGCTGTTTCTGGATTAGTGTGCCTGACTAGTATAGCCGTATCGTCCACGAATGTCAGTATTTTGCTGTTGGTAACTGTTGATATGTTGGCCGTGTACGGTGTATAGAATATTGGTTCTAAGACGCTTCCTTGCGGTACACCTGCCTTGATGTCTTTAACTTCAGAATATGTGTCCTTTATTTTTACTACAAAGGTTCTATTGCTTAGGTATGATTTGAGTAAGTGGCGGATTTGTTCCGGGAAATGTTTTTTGATTGTTTGTAAAAGGCTTTAATGGTTCACTTTGCCAAATGCTTTCTCGATGTCCATGAAGAGGGCTGTACAATATTGTTTCTTTTCTATTGCTAGTAAAATTTCGTTGACGAGCCCGTGCATTTGCTCTGTCGTGTTCGTGCTTGTTTCTGAATCCTAATTGGTGATCTGGTATTAATTTTGCTTTCTCTATTGTTAGTTTTAGGCGATCGCATATTATTTTCTCTAGTATTTTGGAAAACACAGGAAGTGATATTTGCCTGTAGGATGCAGTTTGGTGTGGGTTTTTGCTTGGCTTAGGTAACATTATGATCTGTGCTAACTTCCATAGATTAGGAAAGTATTGGGAACTTAAAATTGCATTGAATATTAATGTGATTAAACGTATTGCTTTTGGGGGAAGGTTTTTCAAGATTTACCTTAATTTCTTGTGCTGTTGTATTAGGTATGGTGCAGTGTTCGTTAGTTGGGGTACTAGTATTTTGTGCATCTTCGCCTGAATGACATGTGTTTTTACTATTGTTAATATTATATGGAGTAAATTGTTACAAAGGTGATTGAACTATTCTGCAGCTTGCTCTTCGTTGCTTCTGGCCCATGTGTTGCCTGCTTTTCTGATTGCTGGGATTTGTTTTATTGGCTTCTTTATTTTGTTCGTGGCTTTCTATAGAGAGTAGTTGGCATTCTCGTGCGCAGAGAGTGTTTCTATCAATTTTGAGAATTCGTTATTATTATGATCTTCTATTTTATTTTCTATTTCCTTTGCAAGTTTATTTAGATGTTTTTTGTTTAGACGTGTTCTATGTTTTTGCCATTTTGCTTTCGTTTTCCTTTTTTCTCTGATTTTGTCAAGGATATCTATTGGAATTATTTTTGTTTGCCTGATGTTTGGTTCATAATTAGTAGTTGGCCATACTGCTTCTTGTATAATTTCTATTAATGTTGTTGTTTCTATTAATGTTGTGCCTGTTCGATGTGTTCGGGTGTTTTTTAGTGGAATATTGCAGTTGATTTTGCTCTCGATTAATTCTTTAGATGTTTGCCATTTATTGTAAAGTACTTTTATTCCAAAGTGTCTCTGGATTGCTACAAAGTATTGGTTTGCTTGTGTATTCTATTATTATCGGTGTATGATCGGAGCTAAGCTCAAGACTGGGTGTTATTTTTAATTTGTTTGCGTTTAGTCCCTTTATAACTGCAAAATCAAGCAAATCAGGAGTCTTGTTTAGATCTGTCGGTAAGTATGTTGGTCCTCCTGTGGATAATATGTTGAGATTACTTGTTCTAATATGTTTTTCTAGTGTTCTACCTCGTGGTGTGTTAATTCTTGAGCCCCATGGCTGTGCTTTGCATTGAAGTCTCCCGCTGTGATGTATTTGTCACCTAAGGATTAAAAGTACTCTTCCCATTTTTGTAACGTCATTTTGTGTCACAATGGTGCATATACTGCTAACATTTGGAAGTAACTGCCATTAATTTGTATTTTAACGATGGTTACTTGAACGTGTTCCTGACTGATTTGGCTATACAAGTGGCGTTTGATATTGTTTCTTATTATCACTGCGGCTCCTCCGTGTGCTTTCCTTAAGGGATGTTTGGTATCATAGATGGTGTATATGGTATTGTACGTATTGTATGGTATATATATATGGTATTTTCGTGTAGCTTTTTAGCGTAAAACGTGTTTCTGAAACATGTAATATGTCAATATTATTGTTATACAGAAATGTTTTAGTTTCGAGGATCCGTTGTTGTAGACCATTGGAGTTCCAAGCTGCTATTTTCAACGTGTCCATTTCTATTTTTAACTTAACATTAGTAAGTACTTAGTAAGTACTTGTAGCATGACTGAAACTTGTTGTGTTTGTTGTCTGTGTGCTACATTTTGCTCACTTATCATTTCTCTTAGCATTTCAGTGTTTTTGATAGATTGCTTGAGCAGTTCCTTGATTTTTGCAGCGTCGTTATTGTTGTTGTTTTGGTTTTGATTGTTTAAGGGTGGTGTTTGATTAGTTACTTGTGCATAATTTCGGCTACCAAAGGTGTTGATGTTTCTATGGTTAGTGTTGGGTACGTTTTGTAGATTTGATGTTGGCTCTGGTTCTGTAATTTGATGTTGTGAGGGATAGTAGCCGTCTGTTCTGCTTCGAAGCGATGGAAACAGTTTTCGTTGTAGTTGTTTTCTGACTTCGTAGCCTTTATAGCTGGCCGGGTGTTTTCCATTACAGTTATACCATTTTACTTCGTTTATCTTTCTTTTGTATCGGCAGTTTGTTGTTAGGTGATTTTCTGCATATTTGACATACGTCGGGTTTCTGTTGCAGTAATTTTTTGTGTGTCCGTATTGTTGACACCGTGCATTTCGGTATTTCATTCTTATAACGAGGTGACTCAATTGTTACTATTGTATTTAGGATCCTTTTAATGCCGAAGATTTCTTTGTTATTAGTTTTACGTTCAAGTTCTATTGGAAACAGTGATAATGGCTGTCTTATATCGTATCTGGTTATATTATTTATTGCTCTTACTTGGTGTCTGATTTTTGCTAGTTTCTCACATATATTTTTTGTGTTTGTTCTTGGGTGTAGTCCTCTAACTACTACTGTGTACCTCTTTCCTGTTTTAACCTGGTATATATGATACCCAGCGTTCTTTTCCTTTATTGCTTGTGTCACTTTTCTAAAGATTTCCGGAGTTTTTGTTTGTACCTTTACTTGTTCCAGTTTTAGTTGCTTTATAGTGAAGTTTTCTTTTCCAGCAGTCTTGTTCAATAGTTCAATTAGGAGATCTATTATTTGGGCATCAATGTAGATCGGTGGTGGCTTAACGATATGAGCTGTGACTTTTCCTTTTGGGTCCGTATCAACCTCTTCTTCTATCAGTGAATTGAATGAATTTCGGAGTGGGGTGTCTTGTAGCCACTATTACGTTTATGTATCTGAAATCTCCATAGCGATTATGCCTGGGATCATTTTACGCTTCTTGTGAGCTGCTGCTACCTTCTAGTTTTGATGTGATAGTTCGTCGTCGTTGTTGTTCTCCGCTTGCTATTGCAATGTTTCCACTACTTTTATGGCTGAGCTTTCCTGTTCTTTTTTAAGTGATGGTTTTCGACTTAACATATTTATAACTTTGTTTTTGTAGTATTTTTCAATGTTAATTATGATTTTGATTGGCGGTATTTGATGTTGCATTTTGGAACTTTTATCGTTTGACAGTGATCGTTGATTGTTAACCGCTGCAATTCAGTACTTGTCGCACTGATACTTGTTTTCGTTTGCACTGGAGCACAGCTGCACACGTCTGTTTACCTCTGTTGCTCGGGCAGAACTGAACTTTTCCAAGCAACCACATTTCTGAAGGACCGTGAACATATTGATGGGCCACATGGCCCATTGGAATTTCCCGTCCCTTCTAGCCTGTCAGCATTCAGTAGTTTATCGGATTTTTCTTAAATAATCTTTCCACGATACTACAACATAATATGTAAAATAATATATTGTTTGTCAAATGTTCAAAGGTTGATATTGTTTCAAGAATGTTGGATATACAATGTTGAAAAGATATTATTATTTGTATCCTAATTTGGTCATCAACTGTTGAAGGAATGTTGCCATCATTGAAATTCGAAATTGAAATTGACAGTTCATAAACAATCAAATTGAGTATATAGTTATTTTTATAAATGTTAAAACTGAATCGATACGATTAAAGAATGTATTTTTATTTTTACCATAAAAATACAGCAAAGAAACACTAATTAAAAATAATAGAATAGTGAATTCCTATGCAAGATCTTTTGTGGATACTACAAAATTGACAAGTAACCGCGGTGGTTAGACGTTAATGACAATGGTCTTAGGTTCGATAACGAATCCGCGGTCAACGGAATAACAATTGTACTTTCCTCCAAAGTCTAAGTCGGACTCTTCGTTAAAACGTGAGGTATTTACTGATCGTGAAGACGTTATACTCGCTGATGAGATCGCACGAGAATGTTCCTCTCCGTCGCGGTTATGCAGCGGGTGTGGCTAAGGGTACGAGATCATCGGATTCGTCGAGGAAAACCTTCGCTCAGAAAAGTGAGGGAAATGGATGTTGCTGTTAATTGGTTAATTTCTACGTTAGAGAAAGATGCTAGTCGCCTTTGAGAGAAAGTTGCCAGCGGAAAGCATCGTTCGTGAGAAAAGCAGATTTCCCGTACCTTCTCGTAGTGGGTGGTGGATTTAAGGACTGTTAGAATAAAGAGTGTTTGTTCGTTTGAAGGACCTTAGTTAACTAAATCCTAAGATTTATAGCGGATCCTCAGGCTAGCTGAACATGTCCTGTGGAGATGCATCGACATCTGGTAATCGTCTTGCCCGAAGAATAGGGTCTGTGTGTGGCAAGCCTCGGGGCAGAGACCATTGGAATGTTTACTGTCAAGTGTCGCTACAACTATTTCTTTTTAAGGAGAGCTATGCAATTATTCTATACCTCTATTAGGTAAAACGTTCATTCCGTAACCGCGGCTACGTTCGGCGACTAGTTGTCGCCTCGAGCCCAAGCTCATTATCGCAAATCTCTGACAATTATAACAGGGTTAATTTATAAAGATTTATAAAGACTAAAGATTTATAAAGATCGGTTTAATTTATAAAGACAGTATTAGGAAATTTTCCAAAGAATTCCAAGGGGGAGGCCCGGTGTTCTTTCATCTCCGACATATATATTTCAAGTACTTGCTAATGCGTAATTTCTGACACACAATGCGGATTATATTACTTTATTTTTACATTAAGATGTTAATGAAATTTAGTAATGTCAGATCACTACAATTTTCCAGTAAATATGTACAAGGGTTTGACGTAAATAAGATGTTACGATGAACAAAACTGCATTTCCATTTTACATCATGGTTTGTTTTATTTTGCAATAACATTTGAAATTGTTAAAAACGTTATGAAGAATTTTTTACTGCCTGTCAACATATGTCGAAGGATTTAAAAAAATTGTATTATATTTATTAATATCAATTTATTGAACGCGTTCTTGATGTCTACCGCTACGAGCACACATATCCGTTTTCAGTCTCGGGCAACCGAGGCGAACAGATGTGTGTAAGCAAACGTGTGCTCCAGTCAAGTGATTCAGAGAAGTGCTACGAATAGTGATAGTGACAAACAATGCAACAGCAGATATCAACGATCAAGATTGCAACCAATGGAGAAAAATATTACATAAAAGGGTCGTCAGATTTACCAGGCTTACAGCAACAACAGCAAAATAATAACAACCAAAATGATATGGAAATAGAAGAAATGGAAGAGCAGCGGAGACAGGAGGAGTGCAGACACGACAACAAAATAAGTTACCAGGACGAAAACTGGAAGCTAGCAAAGACTAGCAAAAAACGTAAAATAATTCCAGGCACAAATGCTGCAGGAAACCCAGATACAGGAAAGCAGCGATGGCTGCAAGAATTACCTTTAAGAAACTCCTTCAGCTCACTAACGGAAGAAATAGACAATGACCCGACAAGCAAAACCACAACTAAAACACCTTACATATCAAAACCACCACCAATATTTGTTGAGGCCCAAATAATAGACCCGCTTATTGATCTACTAAACAATGTAGTCGGGAAGGATAACTACACAATAAAACAAACAAAATTAGAACAAGTAAAAATTCAAACAAACACCCCAGAAGTTTATAGGAAAGTGATAAATGAACTAAAGGGAAAAAATGCTATATACCACACGTACCAACTCAAAACAGAAAGGAGCTATAAAATAGTTATAAGAGGTTTACATCCAAAAACTAACACAAAAAAATTAAGTGAAGAATTAGGAAAAATTGGCCATGAAACAAGAGCAATAAACAATATGACAAGATACGATACGAAGCAACCATTGCCACTATTCTTAATAGAACTGGAACCCAGAACCAATAACAAGGAAATTTATGAAATCAAAAAAATACTAAATACAATTGTAACAGTGGAACCACCACGCTACAAAAAAGATATACCACAATGCATGCGGTGTCACTAATACGGACACAAAAAATTATTGCAACAGAAGCCCGGCATGTGTTAAATGTGCAAAAAATCACCTAACAATACACTGCCCATACACAGGAAAAATAGAAGAAGTTAAATGCTATAATTGTAACGGAAACCACCCAGCCAGCTACAAAGGATGTGAAATAAGGAAACAAATACAACGTAAACTGTTTCCTCCACTTCGCAACAGATCACACAATGACCATCAACCACAACAAAGTATAACGGATAACGAAACAACATTGAAAGCACAACACGAACTAAACGCTATAAGCAGAAACATAGATCCCCAAGGTAAACGAAGCTACGCACAAGTAACTAAAAACATTAGCAAACCAACGCTTGCAATCAATCAGAATGAAAACAATAACATCGAAGACGTTACAGACATCAAAGAAATGCTCAAACAATCCATTAAAGGTATGGAAATGTTAGGAAAAATGGTAAGTGATCTAAACACAATACTAAGACAACAAGCACAACAAACAACAATCATGTTACAACTACTCACTAACTTGCTAAGTAAAAAATAGAGATGGACATTTTGAAAATAGCAGTCTGGAACTCCAATGGCTTGCAACAGCGAGCCCACGAAACTAAAATATTTTTGTATAAAAATAATATTGATATACTACTTGTCTCAGAAACACATTTCACCCTAAAAAACTACATGAAAATACCGTACTACACCATATACGATACCAAACATCCCTCAGGTAAAGCACATGGAGGAACTGCAGTAATAATAAAAAATTACATCAAGCATCACTTACATAGTCAAACAAATCAAGAACACCTACAAGCAACCACTGTCACAATACAAACCAATGACAATTACTTCCAGATGTCAGCAGTATATGTACCTCCGAGACACAAAATGACACTTAAAAAATGGGAAGAGTACTTCCAATCCTTAGGCGACAAATATATAACGGCAGGAGACTTTAATGCAAAGCACACATTATGGGGTTCGAGAATTAGCACGCCGAGAGGTAGAACATTGGAAAAATACATTAGAAGCAGCAACCTCAACGTACTATCTACAGGAAAACCAACGTACTGGCCGACAGACCCCAATAAAATACCTGACCTGTTGGATTTTGCAGTAACAAAAGGGCTAAATGTAAGCAAATTAAAAATAGCAACCAGCCTCGAGCTTAACTCCGACCATACACCAATTATAATAGAATACACAAGCAAACCACTACTTTATAACAAGTCAGAGTCGCTTTGCAATAAAACCACCAACTGGCAAACTTTCAAAGAGCTGATCGAAAACAAAATCAACTGCAATATCCCGTTGAAAACACCTGAACACATTGAGCAGGCAGTAGCAACTTTGACAGAAATAATACAGGAAGCAGCGTGGGCAACCACCACCTATGAAACAAATAGCAGGCAATCAAAAATTATTCCGCAGGACATCCTAGACAAAATCAGGGAAAAAAGAAAAGCGAAAGCAAAATGGCAAAAACAGAGAACACGAGAAAACAAGAAAAACCTAAATAAACTTGCAAAGGAACTAAAGAATAAAATAAAGGAACATCATAATAACGAATTCTCAAAATTCATCGAATCACTATCCGCGCATGAGAATACCGACTACTCCCTATGGAAAGTCACTAACAAAATTAAGAAAACAATAAAAACAATCCCAGCAATCAGAAAAATGGACAACACATGGGCCAGAACCAACGAAGAACAGGCAGAAGAATTCTCAAAGCACCTACAAAATATATTTTCGCCGTATGAAATTAATAACAGCATCCCTGGATGGCAAACAAATGAAGAAGTGGAAAATGCCAGCAACACAACTGATAAACGCTGCACCATACTCAGCACAACAGCGCAAGAAGTTAGAAACTTAATTGAGGCAACAAAGACAAGTAAAGCACCAGGATTTGACTTGATCAATGGGAAAATCTTAAAAAACCTTCCCCCAAAGGCAATAAGACTAACAACGATAATATTTAACGCAATTCTAAGAATACAGTACTTTCCTACACTATGGAAAATAGCACAGATAGTGATGTTACCCAAACCAAACAAAAACCCACATCTAACTGCATCCTACAGGCCGATGTCATTACTACCTGCGTTTTCCAAATTATTAGAGAAAATAATATATAACCGCTTAAAACCAACAATAGAAAAAGAAAAACTAATACCGAACCAACAATTTGGATTCAGGAATAAACACTCCACAATAGAACAAATGCATAGACTCGTCAATGAAATCTTACAGTCGCTTGAAACAAAACAATACTGCACAGCACTCTTTATGGATATCGAAAAAGCATTCGACAAAGTTAATCATGAAAAACTTCTTCAAACAATCAAAAAGCAATTTCCAGAACAAATCTACAAACTACTCAAATCTTACTTAAACAACAGAACCTTTGTAGTAAAAATAAATGATGCATACTATGAAATTAAGGACATCAAGGCAGGAGTACCGCAAGGAAGTGTCTTAGGACCAATATTATACACACTATACACGGCAGATATACCAACAACTGTCAACAGTAAAACACTGACGTTTGCGGACGATACGGCCATACTAGTGAGGCATGCAAATCTAGAAACGGCCGCCGCACTACTACAAGAACACATTACAAAAATAGAAAAATGGCTGCAAAACAAACAAATAAAAGTGAACACCAGCAAGTGCAACCACATAACATTTACACTTAGAAAAGGAAAAACACCAGATATTCAACTGAACGGCGCCCACATAGCACAAACAAAGCAAGTCAAATATCTAGGAATAAATTTAGACACACGCCTTACATGGAAGCACCATATAAAATCAATAATAAACAGAATAAGTGCAAAAAGGAAGCAGATGTACTGGTTAATCAATAGAAAATCTAAATTAAGCACAATGAATAAACTAAATATATACAAAACAGTAATCAAACCAATCTGGACATACGGAGTCCCATTATGGGGGACGGCAGCAATGAGTCACATAAGCAAAATAGAAATAGAGCAAGCAAAAATTTTAAGGACAATAGTTAACGCTCCATGGTACGTCAGAAATGAAGACCTACGAAAAGATCTAAAAATTCCAACAGTCAAAGAGGAAATCGCTAGATACGCAAAAAAGTACAAAGAAAGACTTGCAGCACACCCAAACCAGCTGGCTGCTGAAACAAATAAAACCAAAATAGAAAGAAGACTGAAGAGGAAGCATCCCGCAGACCTCGAAATAGAGATGCAATAGGAAACCTAGAAGATGGAACCCCGCTGGGGGTAACCATCCACATGCTATATTTTATTTATTTATTTATTTGTTTATTTTTTTTATTTTTTATTCTTTTATTCTCTAAGCTATAATATTTTACCAAATGTCCTTCTGGACAAATTGTAAAAATTTAACAAATAAACAATAAAAAAAAAAAAAAAATATCCGTTTTCTTCTCCTGGAGCTGTCCGCCTATTCAACTACCCGGCGCGTCCACCATACTCTTCCTCCTACGGAATCCAAACTGATTTATGTGGAAGGGGTCGAGCCCCAGCCTTTCCTCGATCACATTTTTGAAAGTGATGGTGAATTCGCTTGGAATGCTTTTCGCTGGAACTACCACCACCGCATGTTGGGTTCTCCAAGGTGCTATTCTCAGCGATTTTATCTGAACTCATTTTTTTCTCCTTAATGTCCAGCTCAGTGGCTGTGTCCTCAGTCAGCTCCTCCCTAGTAGTGATAGGATCTATATTTTTTATCTCCAGGGTCTCCCTATTTGCTCCTTCCTATGTCCTCCTTCATGGCCGTTTTCAGCTTCTCTGCAATATCGTCCGCCGATACCTAATTGTTTATTTCAATTAGTATGTGCCCTGCCCTGGTCTTTCTTACACCAGTTGTTTCTCTGAGCACATCCTTCGCTCCCACTACTTCTCTGTAAGAGTCTATCCAGTTAGCGTCCTGGTCATCCTTAACCATTATCGTGTCACGTAAAATTAATAATAAAATGGTAGTAGCTGAGCAATAGCTTAACTTGACGGTGCTTTTATATTTTTGTAGGCGTTTATTCACAAAATAATTAAGTATAATATTACAATGAAGTAGTGAAGTTAAAATAGTTCAAATCACGGCCAAGACTGTACACAAGACTAGTCTCGTGGTCGAATGCTTGCAGTTTTTATATGTTGCGTTTGTAGGAGTTGAGGGGCAAGGAAAGGATCCTGATTGCCCTATGTAATGGGGAAAATGTAATGTTGGACCATGTACAAAGGTTAGGTCAAAGCTTAACGGTTCACTGTCAGGTAGTGTGGAATGACATGGATTTGGGTATGGTCGTTGTCACAATCGCTTCGTTCCTTTTCCTTGCTACTATCTCTCTTCTTTCTTCCTTACCGCCTTTACTTCTGGGCGCCTCCTCATCGATCATATCGGCTACACTCCTAATCCTTCTTCGCCTGTCGACTACCGTCCATTCATCCTCGCTTTCAACATTTCCTCTGTTCCTACCACATGCCTCAGCATATGATAGCTCCTTTTACCTTGGCTTTTTCCTATTGACCGTTCTTCTTTCCCCAAACGGCGAAATTTCTTTCCTTTTTGCCGACTGGTCGATTTCTGTTTGGACGGCTACCGACACTCCACCACGGTGTAATGTATTTCCTCTTGCTCCTTATGAGTCATCTGGGTAGCCACTGTTCACCTGTCCTGACGTCCCCTTTTCATTTCGGCAGTGGTGTCACAGTCAGTGATCTTCGTTAGATATCTTCTTTTTAATCGACTCGTATCTTCTAGTTTATATAATTTTAATCGACGATTATAATAAAAATACATAATTATAATATTAGCAATTATGCATACCTATACATATATAACAGAAATCAGTTGTATTGTGTTTAGTGTATCGTGGTCGAAATACAGTTCACGACTTGATACGTCAAAACGCGACAAAAAATGCGCCATTCGTAATAAAATATAAAATACAGATTTGTACTTGACGCAGAAGTGCGTTATTCATAACAAAAACAAATGACTTTTGACTCGATGTTTCAGGACCTTCGTAAAGAATGGAACTCGATTTCAACCTCCTTGTCAATTAGATTGTCTGTTTTGTCGCGTTTCTGCATAGAATATAGCAAAGATCGTCTGCACGACAACATAGCGGGGATCGTGCTCGCAGAAAGATGCTGAAACGATGTTTTTACGACGCGGCGCAGAGCTATCGAAATTCAGAATACATCTTTAGACAGGCATATCGTATATTTCGATAAACTTCGACATTTGGGTGTATTTAAGACGCAAATTATATTAACAGATCCACATTCTTCGGGACTTCGTCGAGTAGACAGGGACAGTGAAGCATCAAAGACAGCTTAGTAACTAGGAAAAAGTTAATTCTATAGATTCCTTTCGGGAATCGACTTTGTGCTTGTGCAAAATTTCTTCCAACTTGATAAAAATTAAAATTTAACAAAATCATCATGTCTTGGCTAATGATAGAGACCATTGGATTAATTGTCACTGTATTTGTCCTGCTTTATTACTATTCTATGATAAAGTTAAACTACTGGCGAAAACGTGGTGTCAAAGGACCAAAGCCTCTTCCGTTTTTGGGTAATTTCAAGGATGTGCTTCTGGGAAAAGATTCGACTATGGACTGTTTCCAAAAAGCCTACAATGAATTTCGAGATGAACCGATGGTTGGAGTCTATGGAGGTCACGAACCGCTGTTAGTTTTAAGAGATCTGGATTTGATCAAGGATGTTCTTATTAAAGATTTTAACATGTTTACTCAAAGAACGCATGGCGCCGTACGAGAGGTATATGCATTAACATTTTATGTTTTACTGAAACAAATCATTAATTTTATTATTATTAGGATAATTGATATATACATCTTATAATTGAGATTTTACGTGCTATATTATAATTGGGTTTATTGGAAAATTGCTCATTCTAATAAAGCTGTTGTAGCTATTAAATAAATTTTGTTAAAAGTTCCAGAATGAACAAATAAAAATAGTCAAATATGCAGTATGTTTGATAGCTGGTGAAACAAATTTTAGAAAAACAAACCAAAATAAGACAAAAGTTCGAAATATTAAAACCGTATTTGAAACTTCTGTTGTTTCAATGTTTTGTCCAATTTTCCGGTCTTATTTCTTGCAATTGTTCTAATTCATCTGAAAAATAGAGATTTAGATATGAGCTGAATTACATAATAATAGCCTATGGACAGGCAAGAAAATCATAAATTCGATATGTGAAGTTCCATGGCGCGACTGTACTTTTATTTTGCAATCGTTTCCAAAGTTGATTAGCTTTATTAGCTAAAATATTGAGATATTTTATTCTTACATTTATCGGTATTTATTATGTCTTGCAATACTTGTATTAATAGAAATCATGTTCAATTGCTATAACTCCTGCAACTATTATTGTGTGAGTCACTTATTCACAGCTTGAATGAGTTGGCGTTCACGTTGTTTTAAATTAGAACAAAATGAAAAAAAATTTCCCACACAAATTGAAATACGTCATTATTTATAAAAATAAGGTATTGTTAAATAAGGTACAAAGTTCAATATTTTTTTTTACGTGTGATTATACTTTATCTGTTATGATCCGTTGATTGCAAATTCCGTACTTTATAGTCAGAAATGCGACTATAATAATTTTTTACATTCTGTCTTTAAGCGAATCTTTATTTATTATATATCTTAGCTTATTATAAGTTGTAAATTCCACATACTTATTACTATGCTTTGCTACGAAATGATGAATAAGTGAAAACAAACGATGTGTTTGTTCATATTAACGATACGAATAAACATCTTTTGTAATTTGCATACGTAATGTGCGAAGATACGTAAATTAAACAGTAGTTTCAAAGAGAAAAAATTTTCCACCATTTAGAATTTAGTATTCACAAATGAATACATATTCACTATATTATTTTTAAGAAATTATTGATGTTAAATATTATTTTTAACAACTATTCGTATTAACATTTATATATATTGTAATATTATTACTTTATAATAAAAAGTATTATCCAAGTACATGTATCCAGAAATCGGAAGGAGTTAGGTATTATAATTGAAATCACTATTCGTCATTTAAAACAATTACTAGACTTATATCAAAGTTGTATAATGAAATTACTTAAAACATTAATGTAAATAATTATTTTTGTCAAAACATTCATTAATCTATCATTTAATTAAATTATAATTTAATTAAAATAAATTTAAATTAAATTATCTAAATTAAAGCTATCAACAACTCAAGGTTTTTGGACATTAGATGCTAGTCTATATCTTTGTAGATATTAACCTCGGTATATCTGCGTTTGTTGAAATTCTTGTAATAACGATGAATCGGACACATCTACTTATACGAAATTTATCAATTGCGACATTGCTATGATGTTGGTTCATATATTTAACATCGTCGTAACATTAACTAAATATCAATATCTTATGTAAGAGTATCTTCTTTAACCATAACAGGTACATTTTATCGTTTATTTACAAAAGTGCAAAATCTATAAAAGTACAAAATGCTTCGTATTGTTAGCAAAAATTAACGAAGATTTACCCTTTGATTCAACCTATAATTTTTTGTCATTTATAGTATCAAATGGGAATGTCCGATTATGCCAGAATCATTTTAATTCTTGTCGTAATCGCGTTACCTGTAGTAGCTGCAATGTTGTGAATAATCGTATAATGAATGAATAGTCGTATAATAATATATTTATTTATATTAACTATAATCTATATAATTGTATTAAAATTGTTTCCGACTTATCTTTTATACCACATATAACAAACAAGTAAAATTTTTGTAATTTTACAGGTCGAGCCATTATCTGAGCAAATCTTCAGGCTAGAAGCAGAAAGATGGAGACCCCTAAGAATTAAACTTTCACCCTTCTTCTCGTCAGGAAAGCTAAAGGAAATGTTCCACTTGATGACAGACTGTGCGAACACTTATGACAAATACCTAGAGAAATTAGCAGAAAAGGGTGAACCGATTGAATTTCGTGATACTGCCGCGAAATTCACCATTGACGTGATCGCTGCTTGCGCGTTTAGTATTCAGACAAATGCTATAACGGATGAGAACTGTCAGTTTCGTAAAATGGGAAAGAAAGCTCTTGCCACAAACATCGAACAATTTCTCACGGATAGATTGAGAGAATATCCATTCCTATTCAGAATTTTCGGTCGCCTATTCACTGACCATGAAGTTATCAATTTCTTCGAAACAGCCACCAGAGAAGCTATGGATTACAGAATTGAGAATAATGTTTACACAAAAGATGTTATCGATATTTTGGCAGATTTGAGACAACACCCCGAGAAAATTAACCTTAAGGGTAAGAAAAAAGATTAAAATTGTTTTTGTATAAAAAATTGTACTTTTGTCTGCATCTTCGATAAAAGTTTAAATGCTTTTAAACAAGTTTGCAAATATGTACATAATTATTTATGCAGAATCCATATAAATATGGTAAAGTATAAAGTAAATGAGAAACTGATTTTTTATTATGGGCTAGTATGACTTGAAGTACCTGACGATTATATAATAAAAACTAAGTTTTAAATTTTAATAATCTTTTATATATTATTGTTTAGAATTAGTGTATTATAATATTAATTATAAGAAGGAGAAAACACTGAAAGAGAGAAAGAGTGAGAGAGAGAGAGAGAGTAAGAGAGAAGGAGGGAGAGAAAGAAGATGCGAAATATATTTATATTATAAATTTCTTATTATTTGATTTAGAAGGATTTAAAACTTTTTTAAAAATATTCAGAACTGTATTGCAATAAAAGTTGCTTAACTGCTTAGTTATTATTATGAAATAAATTCATAAGTTAGAAAAAGATTATATATTTTGTTTCGTTTAATATTTGTGCTTTATTTAATACTTTTTTAACTAGATCTTGCATAGGAATTCACTATTCTATTATTTTTAATTAGTGTTTCTTTGCTGTATTTTTATGGTAAAAATAAAAATACATTCTTTAATCGTATCGATTCAGTTTTAACATTTATAAAAATAACTATATACTCAATTTGATTGTTTATGAACTGTCAATTTCAATTTCGAATTTCAATGATGGCAACATTCCTTCAACAGTTGATGACCAAATTACGATACAAATAATAATATCTTTTCAACATTGTATATCCAACATTCTTGAAACAATATCAACCTTTGAACATTTGACAAACAATATATTATTTTACATATTATGTTGTAGTATCGTGGAAAGATTATTTAAGAAAAATCCGATAAACTACTGAATGCTGACAGGCTAGAAGGGACGGGAAATTCCAATGGGCCATGTGGCCCATCAATATGTTCACGGTCCTTCAGAAATGTGGTTGCTTGGAAAAGTTCAGTTCTGCCCGAGCAACAGAGGTAAACAGACGTGTGCAGCTGTGCTCCAGTGCAAACGAAAACAAGTATCAGTGCGACAAGTACTGAATTGCAGCGGTTAACAATCAACGATCACTGTCAAACGATAAAAGTTCCAAAATGCAACATCAAATACCGCCAATCAAAATCATAATTAACATTGAAAAATACTACAAAAACAAAGTTATAAATATGTTAAGTCGAAAACCATCACTTAAAAAAGAACAGGAAAGCTCAGCCATAAAAGTAGTGGAAACATTGCAATAGCAAGCGGAGAACAACAACGACGACGAACTATCACATCAAAACTAGAAGGTAGCAGCAGCTCACAAGAAGCGTAAAATGATCCCAGGCATAATCGCTATGGAGATTTCAGATACATAAACGTAATAGTGGCTACAAGACACCCCACTCCGAAATTCATTCAATTCACTGATAGAAGAAGAGGTTGATACGGACCCAAAAGGAAAAGTCACAGCTCATATCGTTAAGCCACCACCGATCTACATTGATGCCCAAATAATAGATCTCCTAATTGAACTATTGAACAAGACTGCTGGAAAAGAAAACTTCACTATAAAGCAACTAAAACTGGAACAAGTAAAGGTACAAACAAAAACTCCGGAAATCTTTAGAAAAGTGACACAAGCAATAAAGGAAAAGAACGCTGGGTATCATATATACCAGGTTAAAACAGGAAAGAGGTACACAGTAGTAGTTAGAGGACTACACCCAAGAACAAACACAAAAAATATATGTGAGAAACTAGCAAAAATCAGACACCAAGTAAGAGCAATAAATAATATAACCAGATACGATATAAGACAGCCATTATCACTGTTTCCAATAGAACTTGAACGTAAAACTAATAACAAAGAAATCTTCGGCATTAAAAGGATCCTAAATACAATAGTAACAATTGAGTCACCTCGTTATAAGAATGAAATACCGAAATGCACGGTGTCAACAATACGGACACACAAAAAATTACTGCAACAGAAACCCGACGTATGTCAAATATGCAGAAAATCACCTAACAACAAACTGCCGATACAAAAGAAAGATAAACGAAGTAAAATGGTATAACTGTAATGGAAAACACCCGGCCAGCTATAAAGGCTACGAAGTCAGAAAACAACTACAACGAAAACTGTTTCCATCGCTTCGAAGCAGAACAGACGGCTACTATCCCTCACAACATCAAATTACAGAACCAGAGCCAACATCAAATCTACAAAACGTACCCAACACTAACCATAGAAACATCAACACCTTTGGTAGCCGAAATTATGCACAAGTAACTAATCAAACACCACCCTTAAACAATCAAAACCAAAACAACAACAATAACGACGCTGCAAAAATCAAGGAACTGCTCAAGCAATCTATCAAAAACACTGAAATGCTAAGAGAAATGATAAGTGAGCAAAATGTAGCACACAGACAACAAACACAACAAGTTTCAGTCATGCTACAAGTACTTACTAAGTACTTACTAATGTTAAGTTAAAAATAGAAATGGACACGTTGAAAATAGCAGCTTGGAACTCCAATGGTCTACAACAACGGATCCTCGAAACTAAAACATTTCTGTATAACAATAATATTGACATATTACATGTTTCAGAAACACGTTTTACGCTAAAAAGCTACACGAAAATACCATATATATATATACCATACAATACGTACAATACCATATACACCATCTATGATACCAAACATCCCTTAAGGAAAGCACACGGAGGAGCCGCAGTGATAATAAGAAACAATATCAAACGCCACTTGTATAGCCAAATCAGTCAGGAACACGTTCAAGTAACCATCGTTAAAATACAAATTAATGGCAGTTACTTCCAAATGTTAGCAGTATATGCACCATTGTGACACAAAATGACGTTACAAAAATGGGAAGAGTACTTTTAATCCTTAGGTGACAAATACATCACAGCGGGAGACTTCAATGCAAAGCACAGCCATGGGGCTCAAGAATTAACACACCACGAGGTAGAACACTAGAAAAACATATTAGAACAAGTAATCTCAACATATTATCCACAGGAGGACCAACATACTTACCGACAGATCTAAACAAGACTCCTGATTTGCTTGATTTTGCAGTTATAAAGGGACTAAACGCAAACAAATTAAAAATAACACCCAGTCTTGAGCTTAGCTCCGATCATACACCGATAATAATAGAATACACAAGCAAACCAATACTTTGTAGCAATCCAGAGACACTTTGGAATAAAAGTACTTTACAATAAATGGCAAACATCTAAAGAATTAATCGAGAGCAAAATCAACTGCAATATTCCACTAAAAAACACCCGAACACATCGAACAGGCACAACATTAATAGAAACAACAACATTAATAGAAATTATACAAGAA